>NC_061508.1:300615315-300651669 GCF_022539505.1 Lolium rigidum
AAAGTCTACGCTTCATTGCCCATCACGACCAACAAGTGAATTGGCCATCTTCATTTCGTTCCTAAGATTGGCAACGTTGTTTTGATTGACTATTAAAAATTTATAGATGTTAGCAGTTGGTACTTGTGCTTCGGTAGAAATTTAAAGAAGTTGGATTTGGTCAGTTGTAGCGTGTAATTAGAAGGCGTTGTCCTGGATTTGGAGATAGTTTTGTATCTTTTTTGACTAGGTAAAATAGCAAGTGTCCTATGTTTGGTGTTTTCCTGGTTAAATTGCAAATTAGGTGGGTATTGTGTGAAAATTAAAAAAAAAAGTACCTTGAGTCGCTCCCCGGGCTGACCGGAGGCGTTGAGTAGCAGTAGTAGTACCAGAGGGACGTGGCCTTTTGGCTCATAGGAGTATCTACACCTATTAGAAAAATGTAACTTTTATAAAAGTCTAATTTTAGTTTCTCAACTTTGTTTTGGCCTAACTCTGCCATTGAACTCTTACTTAAATTCAATTTTGATCCTTAGCAGCGGTTTAGTGATGGTTGACCGGTTTTTTAAATCTCTTTTTTTTGCCCATGGTGGACAAAATTGGCTGGTTTTGATCTATGCGAGATCATTTGTCCTCGAGCAACGAATAGAAGAAATCCGCTTTCTCAAACACGTGTGTGCCGTCTCTGCCTTTCTTGCTTGGTGCAACCGTCCTCGCATCTGGCTTTTCTCCTGACGCAAAAGCTCTCGCATGTCCGTCGATTCTGCCTTTATCGTCCGTCTTATCCGCCCTCGTAGTGTCCGACACCGTCTCTAGCACTGTGGACTAAACCTGTCCAAATCTATCCAGGATGGCAAAAAAAAGAGTCAAAAAAGTGAACCATCATTAAAAAACTCGCTATTAGAGACCAAAATTGGACTTAAGTTTGATGATATGTTTAGACCAAAACAGAGTTAAGGGACCAAAGTTTAACTTTTGCAAGACATGAGGTACCAAAATGCACTTAACCCTTAAAAAGTAAATTTTAAATCAAATAAAAAATGTTAAAAATTTTCGAATAAAATTTCTCAGTGTGCATCCGGACATCCTATGTTAGCTCACAAAAGTTTTGCGTGAAAAAACATTTTGTGTGGCCTACGTAAAACGACAAATAAATGTCCCATAAAAACTTTTTTGAAGCACCTGAGAAAATTGTCTTTTTTGTGCAGGCCACAATCTCTTTTTCCCGACATGCTCCCCAGTGATGGAGAACAAGATCGGCGATGTGATCCGTTTCTTTGCTATGGTGGAGGAAGAATAGTAGGACCTGATCGCTTTTTCAGTTTAATTCTAAGGTCTTATGTGCAAAACTAGAGGATCGAGTTGTAATTTCCTTTTTTAATGTGTTCCTCTTTGCAAATCCCACCGTTTAATGCAACATCGAGGCCTTTCAAGGCATCTCCCTTGTTTAAAACAAAATAAAAAAATACTATCGATACACTACTATAGGAGCTAGAGACACAATTCAGATGCATTGGTGAGGCATAGAAGAGATAAGGGGGCTTGCAATTGTAAGTAAATAAACTGAGTTGCAACTCATGTAACTGAGGAAAAATTGAAAATCTGAGTTGGACTTATTGCAACCCATGTATAATTAGAAAAATCTCGGCTGTAACCTATATACAAATAGAAAAATCTTAGTTGCAACTTCCATCTAATTTATATGTAACTTGGAAAATCGTACGTGCAAAAATTGCATTTGAAACCTATATTATATTAATGTCTTCTAATCTCAGTTGCAACCGAAAAACTCGCACCCATGTTCAATAAGAATTAATGTGACCTAATTACAGTTGCAATTATGAAAATCACGCCTACAATCCAGTGGAACCATATGCCATACGAAACACGATACAAATCTTATGGTTCTAGAATTGAATGAGCTCTACTTTCACTCAGAATGAGAATTAGCAAAAACCGAAAAGATAAACACTCGTTCAAACGGTATTTACATTTCATGTGTTTTAATTTAATTCATGGAGGATTTACATTTCATAAACTCTAAATTATGCTAGTACGTTTTTTCGTTTCCAACGTTCATGATCACACAAACTAGTGAGACCATATATATTAGCTGCATCCTATCGGACAGAGATTTGGTGCTCCTGGGCACGCTCCTGCTATTTTAGAAGAAATAAAAATCACATTTGTGTGTTTTAAATAAATTATAAAAAATCATGTTGTAGCCAATGAATTGTCTCATAAACGTGCAAAATTTCAATTTCAAATACAAAAAAATTCAGGTCTACACAAAAATAATAAACGTGTGGATCTGGGTAAGCATATTATAAATCTCCAAATTTCAACAAATTTTGTCTTTTTTGTGTAGTCTACAATATAAAAAAATTCATATTAAAATTTCACATGCTTGTAGATTTCGTCATTTATTATGTCTACATTTATTTTCAGATTTTTTTGAAACAAAAATATATGATTTTCGATCTTTTTAAACAGCAGGAGCACTGGTGCCCATGAGCCAAAGACACTTTTCGCATCCTATCCTAGTGCTTTGACTGTTGAGAATATTTAGGAGCTTGTAGGTATATTTTGGAAAATAGGAGCTCGCGGGACACGATCGGTCACGTGCTGCGTGAGTGCGGGCGAGTGTGGCCGATACAGAGTTAATTTCAACCGCAAAACATCGATGATCCGACGGCTGGGAGAGGCCACCCTCTTAACCCTAGCTGACACTCCTGTCAATAAATACCGCACACCATCCATGGAATTCCTCACGGCCGCCGCCGCTGTGTGTTTCCCCATCCATCCCTGTGCTCTCTCTCCAATCTTTCTTTACCAGTACTTTATCTCTCTTCTAAGATTGAAGGAGAATTGTTGATCTAAAGAAGCAACTTGCTTGCATCCACTTGCGTTTATTTACTCTCTGGATCAACTTGCCTGTTTTCTATGATTTGCGTTTTGTGAATTTATTGGGAGGAGTTGGTGCAGATGACGACACGCATATCCTGCTTAAGGAGCAGAAGCTGGCTTTGCGAAGCAAGCCGTGTTGCTCTACTTCCATGACTCTGATGCATCATCCTCCAATATCTTTGGATCTTTTCTGTCTTTGGCTCGGGAATAAATCATTTAACTGTAATTAAAATTTTGTGCAGTCAAATTATTCTTCGTGTTTGAGTTACAGGGTCTTGGATCTCTGTGTTTTTAATGTTTCTTTATTCGTTTTCTGAGTTTTATATTGTTTGCCTGATTCTTTTTATCATAATAGTTACAAAATGAACAGTCACGTTATGGCCAATTGTTTGTGTGATTGTATCTCAGGATCCATGAATCTGAACTAAAATGTATGCGTACATATGTACAAACCAATAACAGGTCCCTGTACCCCTCTGTTCTGGTTCATCGGGTTTGCATATATTGGTAAATTGTAAATTTGACCAAGATAATACATATGGGTAGATTTTAAAAGGAATTTTGTACGGTGGTAGTAACTTGTGGTACCGCCAAGGAGATCCTCATATGGGTAGATTTTAAAAGCAATTTTGTAGGGTTAATTTTCATAAGGTTCTTTTCTATAGCGCTGTGTTTGTATGCATAGAATTGATGCTTGTGGAATTGAATTGGAATAGAATACCAAATCCAGGATGGAAAGGAATTGTCCTACATTTCCAATTTTGTTGTTGTGGATGTGTAGTGATTTTGTTCTTAGAATTTAAGATTGGCACCCAATTCCAATTCATGTTGGATGTATAGACCCTGGAAATTGGATGTTTTGATTTGAATATAAAGTTGTCTACATATATAAAAAAATATGCCAATATTGGAATGTTTATATGTTATTTTTATCACATAATAATATTTAAATTTAAAATAATCCGAAAAAATCACAACAACAATATAAATAGGAATAATCATGGAAAATAAGATTGCAAAGCATGAGACAGTGAGAGTGGCATCTGAATGTTTATATGTGAAGAAGAACCATGTTTGCAAATAAGTAGTTTCCCGGGTATGAAAAGGAGAGCGGCTTCTGAAAGACGAGGTTGATACATACTTTTGAGATACAGTTTCTAGTTTCTGAGACATCATATTCTCCTACAACCTGAACATATCTTGACATAATTACAAGAAAACCTACTTAACACTGCATCCCTGTGAACCTGCAACTGATGTAAAAGCAAAATTACAGCAGTAAGTGCTTCAGGTTATGGTTATCCACGCTGACAACGTACAGAAACACACAACCGCTCTCTACACTGCAGCTCCTGCATCGGCATGAATTATACAATGTGTATATGGCTCTTATAGACGTTTAAATTGAAAAGCTAATGTCTAGATTCTAAACTTGTGGTAAGTTCGTCTTAATATCTATTTTAAGAGGAACATATAATTTCCAAAGCAATTCTGACCACATCTAAATTTTTTGATGCATTTAAACTGTTTGGTTATAAAAATAGAAAAAGAAATTTTTAGAATCTCAAAAGCTTATAGCATATAAGGCCATTCCAATAAGTACGTGTACATAGAAAAAATCTATTATAAGAACTATCCTTTAAGATCAATAAAATCAAATTTACATCACCTCTGTAAATTAAAATGGCAGCTATTATTATTTAGATATCTCAAGTGAAGTGCAATTTTGGGATCACACGCATCAATCAGAATTAGCAAAAAACTAAAGAAAATAAAAATACACGACCTGCAGCCTATAAAAGCAAGAATCAAACCTGGAACCACATGGTCAAACAAAGCCCATTCATTAGGTGGCAACCGACTGGGCTGTAATTATTTTGTGTTTATGTTTCGTACTTACGCTATATACAAATAAATTCCAATATTTTGGGGCCCCAAAAATTTGTGGGCCCTGTGCGGCTGCACGGGCCGCACTCCCATGGGCCCGGGCGTGCCAGGCAGTGGGGCGAGAGCAAGGGAAAGGCCGGCCTCGCTAGTGAACACCACCGCCCTCCCCCTGTTGACGCCGGCTAGCCCAATCGCCGCCGCTTCCCTCCAGGAGCCGTTCCCCACGCCACTGGAAGAAATAGGGTTTGGGCGGGGCCATGGAGTTGCGGAGCACGACTAGGTAGGGGAAAGGGAGTTGACGGCGGTTGGGTAGGGGAAAGGGGGCAGACGCCCAGAGGGAGTAGGGATGGCACCCCGTCGGCTTAAATCTTACCCATCACTTGCACCTATATCCGTCAACGGGTACAAAATTTTCCCATACCCGTTAACTGATAGGGTAAATGGGTACCTGCGGACAAAAAATACTCGCGTTTACAAGATATCAAATTGATCAAAAAAAATATGATAGAAGGTGAAGAGATCCTAAATAGGAGTCTAATCCTCCCTAACCTAGTGATTGTGAGACCGGAAAGCGTCAGGCTCAACCTAGCAACGTGAAAGCGTGATTAGAGAAAAAATTAAGTAGTTAAGAATATTATGATAACTCACTAGTTAAATTAGATGGGTAAATGGGTATGTGGGTATGGGTTGTACCAGCTCATACCCGTACCCGCTCTATCCGATGAGTATGATATTTTCTCATTTAAAAATCAATGGGTAATATTTATCCCATACTCGTATTCTTATTGGGTTTTACGGGTCATGGGTACCCATTGTCATCCCTAAGAGGGAGAGGAGGGTGGGGGTCTCACCATGGCCGCGCCACCGTCGGTGGCTCTGGTCGCGGGAGTCGAACAGGAGGGGATCATCAGAGAACAAAGATTCGCGAAACGAAGCGGTACGTGGGGAGGCACGATTCCACAATAATACGGAGGGCTAACCCTCCGAATTGTCCAAGCAATAGAAACACTTGTGCGGGGTGCGGGTTGGAATTGGACTCTGTTTCCGGACACAAATTCCAAATACATCCAAACAACGAAATCGGAGGCCCCAATTCCAATTCATCAATTCGAGGCCCAATTCACTGCAACAAATATAGTGTAGAGGATATTTGATTTAAAGGATTGAACCCTTCAATTTTCTATGGTTTGTTTTCTACACTACAATTCTATAGGATTTGTAGCAAGAGGTTAGCTCTATTGGAATTTTTGTATGTGTTTATGACAACTATGATATATACTCAATCTTTATAAAAATTCCCACGCTTTTTATATAGAGGTAGCGTGTGCATGTATATATTCATAAGAATGGGTGTATGTACGAGTGCATGTAGTGTGTTTAAAAAATGGTATAATTTTTATGACAGGTCCCTAAAAGCAACATGAAAGTAAGTGCTGCCCAAAATAGCTGAGAATCAGATGCCAAAACATCATGTGATTTGAATAGAATCAAAATTGACCAAGTTTTGTAGACTTCAGTTAACGAAACAGGCATCCAGAAGTACCTCTCCCAATCGGAACAACCGAAGCTGTCCCACTGTTGGCCAAAACAGACCACCTTCGCCGCTGCGCTGAATCCCGGGGTCATGGCGGAGAAGCTGGCTCCCGAGAAGCGCCATGCCTTCGTCCACAACGGTAAGCCTCCCCCATCTGACTTCTCCACGTATTTCTTGAGCCTGCCTCACCTAGGTTTCCTCCCCTCTTCCGTGGATCGGATGGGGGCGGGCGCAGGGCAGAAGGTTTTCGAATGGGACCAGACGCTGGAGGAGGTGAACATGTACATCGAGCTCCCCAAGAACGTGCCTGCCAAACTGATTCACTGCGTGATCCAGGCCGGCCACGTCGAGGTCGGCATCCGGGGCAACCCGCCCTACCTCAACGTTCGTGGTTTACTCTCTCTTCCAATCTGACTCCGCTGGAATTCGTGCTAATTATCGAGTTATTTCTTCTTCTTCCTGTTGTGACTCCGAGAGATTTGATGTGGGTGGGTCTTGCAGCATGACATTATGCTCCCCGTGAAGACCGATTCATCTTTCTGGACAATAGGTATGTCTCAATTCTCTACCACCTGCAATTCTTGGTCTTCACATTGTCTTTCCTGTGAATTATGTGGAATGATGTAGCCTGGATTCTAGAGTAAGATACGGAAATATGGTTTCAACTTGTTGCCTTATTACTTGAGTTGTAGATTATTCTTTCTGATAGATTTGCTAATTTTCTATGCGAGCAGCAGCATTCATTGGGTTTTTCATTTGGATTTTTGGTGTCGTATGTATGTTTTTGAACTTCTTGGGTGCAGTTTTTTCATCTGTAGCTATTTTCCCTTAGAACTGTCAAACTAGTGTAGTCCCTATGAATTAGATATAGCTTGTAGTTGGTGAATGCACTCTCTCCTATTGTTACTAAAGCAGATGGGCGAATTTTAGCTATTTGTTTGGGTTAGTGCAGAACTAGAAAGTGGACCGGATTTAGATCAGTGGCATATTTAGTGGCATAGGATAACCTTTTTCTTTGATCCATCTACGAAATAGCAAAGCCGCACTAGAAAAATAGCAAAGCCGCGCTAGATCTATGCAATGCAATTTGTGTGCTAGCGATAAACTGATTATATGAGATTGTTGATCTGGTATAGTTGCACAAGGGAATGTAGGTAAGGATCAAAGCCACTCGTATGAGGTTTAGCATTAAGGCGATGCCTATATTACTTGTAACATTTAGGTCATTACCTTCTGCTGCTCTATACCTGCAGAGGATGGTGAATTGCATATCACTCTGCAGAAAAGGGAAAAGGGGAAAACATGGGCATCTCCAATACAAGGTCAAGGTAGCTTAGATCCATATGTTGCAGACCAGGAACAAAAACGTCTTATGCTACAGAGGTTTCAAGAAGAGGTATAACCAATTTACTGTGCAGACAGAGTTTCCATTCTGTTTACTGTGCATTCTTTTTCCTGTGTAGTCAATTCTGCCTCACTCCTGGATCGCTCAGTCTGAACAGATTTTTTCTTCTTTTTGCTCATTCTTATATCAGTAATATTTGATATGAAACAGTATGTGGTGTATTTAGGATAATTGATGCTACTGAAATGCACTAGTGCCTCAAGTCAACTTACAGAAATGGTTGACAGAACTCTTTCGCCAAGGCCAAGCTTAGCTGTGTTATTCAAACTACATCCTATGTAAAACCATATTTATGCGTCACTGCAAGATATAACTATGATGCATAGATGAGATGGTTACATTATAGTAGGATAATTCAATTATCCAAATATTGCCAACATATAGAAATGCTCAGGGTCATGGAATCAGGAACCTAGCCAGTTTTGCTGGGAACTGTACCAGGCCTGGCTGATTACCAGCAGTAACAGGTCCCCAGTGGGCAAATCAAGAACCAGATAGGTCCTTTGCGGTTAGGATGCATGATTCACGAGTACCTGTTAGTCTTGACTGAAAATGTTTATCAGGAGACAGGAGGTAACCTATTTTTGTCTCGTATACCTACACTGTGCATTGATTTCCCGGCCCCTCGTGACAAATATTGCAACTGTAAGGTTTTGAAATTACCAGAAGGAGTTGGCTAATAGGATAGTGGGTGTTGGTTGTATGGGCATTGTTTATCTACATCCACATTGTTGTGTTATATCTCAAATAAGAAATTTCATTATATACATGTAATTTATAATTTCATAAGTTAATTGAGCCTTGAATATGCTATCATATCCCATTTTTGCCAAACATTTGAAACCAAACACCTAGGATTTATTGTGTACTTGTCACAGTGAGAAACATGAGATGACTGAATAAGTTAGCACCATGTTTTAAGAAAGTGTAGTTCATTTATATGTATGTTATGCACATGCAGAACCCAGGGTTTGACTTCTCTCAGGCTCAGTTCAGCGGTACCTGCCCTGACCCAAGGACCTTCATGGGTGGAATTCACACTGATTGAAGAAGCTTAGCTCAAGAACATAAATCTTGCTGGATACTATCAAATGTGACAATTGTGAAAACATGTATAGGATGATTCAGTATTTACCCTGGAAATAATGGTAATGTATGACCTTGAACTTCCCGCTGATCATGCCAAGGTGGAAATTAGTTGCTGAATCTGCTTCATCCACCTAGTAAAAACCCCTCGTGCTTCAAGGATGATGGCAACTGTGGCATATAATGCTAAATACAGTTACCATGCAGTGGCTGTCAAGCTTCAAATGGAGCATGAGAATTGTATCTATGTTGTAGTATGAATGTATCTGTCTTCTTGGTTAACAGATTGCTTCTTGGAGAGTTGGGCAGCCCAATGTAATGACCACAGGACGCTACATTGATTGCTACAGTACCCTGTGTCTAGCATGCTATGCCGTATTATTTACACACGATTTTCTGCAGCGAATTCTTTCTTCTTTCCTGCACACGGTTTTCTTCAACGAGCATATTTCTTGACGAAATCCGCCCCTTTTCTTAAGAGCACCCCGCCGGTGCCCTCCAAATGGAGGCCGGCAAGAGAGCCGAAGCATTTGGGGAGCGCTAGCAAAGCTGCTGCATTTTGGGGGGCATCTCTCCCCATCGACGTCCCCCAATTTGATTCTCTATTGATCAAAAGTTATAAAAAAAATTAGGAAAGCAAATTATAGTTCAAATGCAAGGTCTCAAATTCATATTCATTGGCCACGCGCCAGCTACCAAAATGCCACCAAGTATAGCAAATCATATTACAAACCGGGAAAAGAGAATCAAATGGAGGCTAGCGGGTCGTCGATGATAGCGGTGCTAGCTGTTCAGGCGTCTGTGTCTTCGGTGACAGCTACACGGCCGGAGTGGCCTGCTCTATCGCCGATGCTGCCATCATCTCCTTCATGATGTGAGGCCGGACCATCTTGTACCATGCCTTGGCATCATCATCCATGGTGGAAGTGTGGGCCATGAAGATCTTGTGATCTTCCTTCATCTTGGTCACTGTGGCTTGAGATGACTCGTTCATGGCATGGATGAGGGTGGCTTGGACGGCTATTTTGGCGGCTTCAACCTTAGCCTCTTCGAGCTTGATATTGTGTTCGGCCTTATCCAACAAGGCCTTCCACCTTTGATCGTCCTTCTCATCTCGCCCATTATCTCTATCCTTCGAGCTTGAAACAACAATGGCAATGAGCACGTCAATGGATGCTCTCACATTGGCCGACGATGCGGCACCATTCCTCTCGGCCTTGGCTTTCTTGTTGCCAATTGGGTGCCCGACCGAGGCACACAAGGGTGAGCTAGGTCTTCTCTCACTTGGGCATTTGTCAAGCTTGGTAAAGACATGCATAAGAGGAAATTCTTTGCCTTTGCTCCACTTCCTATACATGAACAAAGCATCCTTCGACTACAAAGTAGAAACAACATTAGACAATGTAACAACCATTACATACATCTAGATGAGAAGTCATGAACTTACATGATTTCCCATTGTTTTTCCACTCTCAATCGTCGTAAGGAAGGTATGGAACTTGTTGACCAACGGTTGTATGACTTCCCACCTATGTGACATTGCACCCTCGTTGTGGGTCATGACCATGTTCTTGTAGTCACCGAAAAGCTTGCGTTCGTCGAATTGATGGTAGATCCTCGAGACCTCGACCAATATGTTCCCCACGGGGTTGAGGTTGACGGCCGTCCATGCGCATGTGAGGCAAAGATCCTCAAGTGTGCTCCATCGGACGCCTTGGCTCCCCTTCTTCTTGACCAACGACATGGTTTGCTCGGACGAGAGGTAGAAACGCGGGTGAGTGGCTGGAGAGGGAGACATGCGTGAGGGTGATTATGTTCCCCGTTGTCACCACACTAGGTCAGCACCGCTTTTTCACCGTGCCGCGTGTTGCCGGCGCCCCCCCGAACAACGAGGTCAGCATGGGAGTGCCGGTCTATTTATCAGGCCGCCTCGCACGCCGGTGGGATTCGATTTTGGGCCTGATCCTCCAAAGGCCATTTGGGGGATGCTCTAACAACAAGCTCGGTCTCATGCCACCACCTTCGTGCTGCTCCTGTCATAACTCTATCGATGGCAAGAGAGGATCTGCAGAAATGGCTCGAGGGTGGCCATATAAAGGGAGTGGTGCTCAAATTCGGCCAAAAACTGAGTTAGGATGTAGCTGACACATGTGCGAGAGGTGGGGTTGGTATTCGCCAGGGATTCCAGCTAAACAATGGAATTCGGGGGCCCAAATACAAAACGCATAGTTCAAACACTTACACCGGTTGAGACGTGAATATGAAACTACTTATAAATCACAATATCTCCTGCTGTGTAAAATACGAGGAAATGTGGCTTACCAGTCATCAGAAGATAGTATAGGTTGAGAAACCCAAGTCCGACATAAGCAATGTATGTCAATTTGACTTGAGAAATTAAAATGTTCAGCAAGTGATCAATTCTCCTTGTACAGGATCTGGCCGATGCATGAGAAGACGGTGAAAGGACAAATCATCTAATGCGGTAGTAACAAATACATGTGAAATCACACAGATCTAAGATCAACTAAGATCAGAAATCCATTCATAACATATACCTTCAACAAAATTGTGTTTCAAGAAAACTTTCTGTAAAGTACACAACAAGGTCGAAAATGGTGTCAACAAGATGTGCAGCCACGAGACTAACTCAAACACCTCCGCTTTCTCATCTATCCAAGTTACTTGTGAAGGGCTACCCACAATTGTCTCATTCTAGATGCTCACATGATTAACTAGGCTCAACAACCTTGAATCTATTTATTTTTCTTGGCTTTCTCCTTTGCAAACGCAGTACCCTGTTAAAGGAAATCAAAACAATATATTAGTACTTAATCTAACGCACTAGACTCGGTTGAACAAAGATATCAGTGGTAAGTCAAAAGATACCTCCAGCCACTCATCCATGTTGGCATCAGTTGTTCCAGTTCCTGTTTCCACCTTGGGGCCCTTCTTTGTTTTCTACAGCATAGAATCAAGTTTATGAGATAAATACACAACTCTTAGATGAGTGCTAATTAAACACAAATCATACATCTCACAGCATGTGTACAGCATGTGCTCATTAATTACTTTAACCCCTTCTGCAATGAATAACTAGTGATGCCAGGAGGAAGGAACAGCTACTGCCTTCACCGCTAATAATATGGTAGATTCTAGATCCTAAGGGGATTCACGATTCAGGTAAAGAGGATTCATGACTAACAAGATATTAAGGGAACACAGGTAAACAGTCATCGGGAAGTAGCCTGGATTATCAGTCCCAGACAGTTTATCGCCCAGTAGACATCTCACAACTCAAGAAAACGAAAAATAACCGCAGTAAGGAAACAGAAAGTGGAGAAATGCCCATGTACAGATTTAAAGCTAGTTCAGCATAGCATAATAACATAAGGCTGTCAAGAAGAGAAATTACCTTTGAGAGCTGTTGCACTTGACCATAAGCCCACAATCCAAAGAGACCAAGAAGTGCAATTCCAAGGGTAATAAGGAACACTGATTCAACACTGAGTAAGCCTCCAACCTCAACAACCTCAATGGTGCCATTGTAGAAGACATTCTGGTACGGGTGCTGATCGATTTCATACACTATGTAACCAACAAGATCATATGCCCCAGGCTGCAAGAACACAAGTATCAGATGTAAGAAGTAACAATGAGCATCTTAAGTATATGGTTGTTTCAAAGTAAAGAAAAGGAAAAGGTTGCGGAGTGAAACCTGCAAGAACTTGCTCACGGCAAATGTATAGGGAAAGGTTGCTTGCACAGAGACGGGAACTGATGCATTGTAGAAACTCTGCAAGAAAGAAGACATGAGATCTTCCTAAAGTATGTATTTGGCTTCTAAAAAAGTGATTGGCCCTATAATTTGTCAACCTCACTATCCTAACCATTAGGCACTATCCTCAATCTTTTGCTACTACACCTCCATTCATCTCACGGACAATACCTGATTACCCAAACGGCCAAATCGCTATAACTTATGCCATGTTAATATAGTTTCTGAATTTAGATTGCTACAATCATAGTAGGGTCCACAAATATCTACTGCCATTGCTCCCACAAGCATCTCGCCCAACATCAAGCCACATGCTCCTATATGCCGTCAAGTCCACATCTACTATACTCAAGACTCACGCCCATCCAGTCCAGATCTAGGACCTCTACCCTCTTTTGTCCAAATCAATACAACTTCAATAGGAAAAAGGCCATAAACGCATGTGCACTAGAAAAAAAAAATCCAGAGAAAAATCAACAAACATTCACAACTATTTCTCACTATTACAAAAGTAACAACTATGTCTTGGGCAATCAGAATCAAGTAAATGATGATGGCTGGGTAGGACAGTTGGCTAATGCAAGTTTTCATTTATTTCAGCTAGTATAGACTATAGAAGATAAAAGTAATTAGGATCATATATTTCCTCACCTGGACAGTAAGGTTTTGGCCATACATACGATGATCGTAAGGAAGGTGGAGAGTTGAATGAACAGCAACAACATTTAAAGTTGATTCACCTGTTAACACAATGTAGACGGGTGTGAGCCAGTCAACTGGAACTAACAGTATAATGAAGTAGTGAGTGCAAGAAAACTGTGATTTTGTCACAAAAATGGCAGTTAAATAACAGTAGTATGGTAGTGGAGGATGAAAAACTGAGGTAATGAACCACTCAAACTACTACTACAAACCAACCAAATGTAGATGATAGCAACCAAAGGTAGGCAAACTTGCAGCAAGTAATCAGATATAAAGCAAGCGACCGACAGCACATGTGCATGGATGAAACAGAACCACCACTAAAAGGCTAAATGGAGGTATCCCAAGCCCAACACTAACTCTAGCTTAGTAAATCAGAGTGCTACAAAGAAGAACTGGAACAAGGAAGCATCATAAGTTACCGTCATTTTGCAGGCCAACCAATAGCTCAGTTTCTTCACCTGCTGGTACAACTGCAACCAAACAATAAAATTGAGAGATTATTGATTAATGAGCTCATATAATGCAGATTTTCAACAGAATGGTTTCTCAAGAAAGTAGGTATTTCACATTTTGGCATGCAATTAAAAATATATACATCAAAGTGTACAGATATTCATGAAATCTTTTCAGATGAATAAAAGTAGCTAACATCATTTCACAGTACCATAAGTAACAAATGTACAGGTATGGTACTCACACACATAGCAGTATAATAATTCATTCGTAAGGCCGATCCGCTGATCAACGAAGAAAAGGTTCAACAAAATTGCATGGTACTACTTACTTTTGCCAGCATTTTTGGGGAAGACACATACAGTCTCCACACCAGGAGCGGGGGTCAAAGGTGCATCACTGGAAACCGGAGTGTCATCACCGACGTATCCTAGATCAGCGTTCTCGACAACTTCTGCCATAGCAGCATCTTCCTCTGACTGAGTTCCAGCAACTGCAGGAACAGAAGAAATATGTTGATCAGGCTACAGATAGAACATGGAAGGACACAATCGTGCACGTAAATATGTAATCATTATCATCGAAGAAACTGAGCAACATGAAATTATCACTTCTGTGAATCCATAAATTTGCAACAATTGCGTATCCCATCCCTGGTGGCCGTAAAAAAAATTGACATGCAGAGACAATAGCAATACTAGGACATGAAACTGGATAAGAGATTCTTCTGTGAAAGGAACATCCAAGTACTAACGAGTTGGTAACAAAATATACTGGCTAATAGAGCCTCCATGTGAGCACTGCTACTAATTAGCGCTTTAAATGTTCAGAGCTCACGCTACCGACATCATTTCCCAATTATAAACTAATGAATGATCTGCTGTAATAGATCCCAATTTTCAAACTGCTTTGTCTTCAAAGTTGTAGCCACTTAACCAGTTAACCTATACCTGGGAAATTACAACGCAGAATATATCTTGCGCCAATCAACTAACGCTGACAGTAAAATACAGGAGAACCCCTTGGACCATTTCGGAAGCTGCTGATTCGGTTTCCCACGACACGAGAGCTCACTACCCGCAACATGCAAACACAGGTCTCGCTAAAAACCCCTACAGACTAACCCGTCGCAAGCGTCAGCCCGCCGCATCCGAGTCCCCCGCCCCCAACGGGCGATAAACCCCGGCGAGCGCGCCGATCTAGCCCACCTAAACCCGCTTGCTCCAAATCTCAACCAGCCCCGTCACCGCATAGCCCGATCGGCCCCACCCCCGCGCCACGGAGGCGCGCAGCCGGCGGATCTACCGCGGCGGAATTCTCGAGAGCGCGCGCGAGAGCCGAGCGAGCGGATCTGGCCGGCGGAGATCGAAAGGAGGGGGGACGGGGAAAGGGTGAGGGACGTTTACCTCGGGCGATGGGGGAGGCGGCGAGGAGGAAGGCGAGGAGGATGGCGGAGAGCCAAACCCTAACCGCCATGGCCGGCTCCGTCAGATCGGATCAGGGGCGTGGGAGGATGGTGGTGGTCTCTGGGTTTTTGCAAGCGGTGTGGATCTACTACTAGTAGAGAGCCACGGCACGAGGTCCACGGCCACGGCTTGTAGTGATCTGAGATGGGATGGGATGGTGACGTGGAGGCCGGCGTCGTCATCGGCTTGCCCCGTTGGATTTTTGGTTCCTTTTTTTTTCGTTTGGTTCGGTTGGGTTTGCTTGGCACGTTCGATTCAGTGTCAGTGGATCGTGATCCGCGCTGTAAATTCCTCTGACGAATGGGGCCCACCAAGTCCTTGCCACGCAGTTTTCCTATGTGGATATATGAAGATGATTCTTAAAAAAAGTAGGGTTCTGAAGTCTTGCAAAAGTTTATTTTTGTTTCCTCAACTCAGTTTTGGTGTCCTCAAACTTTTAATTAAATTCAATTTTTCTTGACAGCGGTTTAATGATAGTTAACTTGTTTCTTACTCTTCTTTTGCCATCGTAAACAAAATTGCCTGGTTTTAATTTGCATGGTATCACTTGTCATTAGTCAACACATAGAAGAAATCCCTTACCCTAACACACATATGTACCGCCTCCGCCTTTTTCATGCAGCCGTCCTCACCACTTCAACCGCCTCTGCCTTTCATCCTGATGCATGCAAAAGTCTTCGCATATCTATCGATTATGTCTTTCTCGTCCGGCTTATCCACATGCATAGTGTCAGACACCGCCGCTAGGTGTTGGGGAAGAGTTAGGTTTACTACGATAAACGGATAATAATCATGATCATGATCTCATCGGCAAGCATTCGTAATGCTAATTGCAGAACTGATCTCGAGGTGAGATGGTCCTACATGCACTAAACCTGTCCAAATCTATCCACGGTGGTAAAACAAAGAGTCAAAAACGAGTCAACCATCATTAAATCGCTATCTAGAACCAAAATTGGACTTAATTAAGAGTTTGAGGGCAGGTTTAGACTAAAACAGAGTTGAGGGACCAAAGTTAGACTTGTACAAAACATGAGGGATAAAAAATGCACTTCACCCAAAAAAGTATGTAGATCTCCACTAAAAAACCAATACATACACAAAAATCTCCATTACTGTTAAGTAAGATAACTAAAGAAAAACAAACAATTCGCACATATCAACCTTGAAATGGTAGTGCAACTGAAATGCACAAAACAACTAAGCAGATGTGTTGTCAGATGGATGTCATCTTTGTATTGCACATCCAAGGTCGCACCGATCTCAAAGCATGAACGGATGTTCACTCCATCATGTGCTCAAACTCCGATCGAAGAGGTGAAACATTGCCTCAAAGCACAGCTATGCAAAGCAGGGTTTAAGAGAGCTGAGGCGAAAATGCACAAACCTCTCAGGAGCACATTTCAGTTATTGTTAACATCACCAGTGACACAACAGCAGCTGAATCAGCGTTCAGGCAGAAAGATGGAACAGCAGTTATACATACATCTCTATGGATTTGCTACGAAACCGGGCAAATGCACCCAGCCTTTTACACACATTCAGATACAAATGTCAGGTTGAGATTTCAAATACACCACATCACATCTTCTAAGGTAAAACAATTCACAATTGGCATTGCGCCACAGACCCTGGAACCCTGACAGCGTCATGAGTTATTCGAGACATCCAGGGATATTTTCTTCTTTTGCTGTTGCCGCTGTGTAATTGTGTAATTGTGTGATTCTACTGTGACATCAGTTGGACAAGTGCAGGTTTCTTTGGTGTGTATCTCCCGCTAGTTTGGACGGTTCATCGCCATGAACTTGCACTGCTCGCTCATCGCCTGGAGCTGCGCGTCCTTCTTGTCCACCATGGCACGTAGCCTCACGTTTTCCTCCATCACCTTCTGGACTTCGGCTTCTTTCTGCGCTTTCTCGGTCTCGAGCTGGTTAGTCCTTGCAACTAGCCTGTTCATGAATGTAAGAAGCTCAATACTGGTTTGGTTGTAGATAACGGACTGGATACTTTACTGATCAGTGTGTCCTAGACTTACCTGATTAATCATAATAAATTACCTGCCAGTACAACTTACCCCTTAATAGCTAACCAGGTACAGGTGCAGGGAGACTGTAATGCATGATAGTACCTACTGCCTCCGTTCCAAATTAACTGACGTGTCTTTGGTCAGATTTAGCATGCATCTAGACACGTTTTAGTGTGTATGTTCGCTCATTTTGGAGAAAAGCTGCGTCACTTAATTTGGAACGGAGGGAGCACAGATTTGGTGACTCGTGTGCAACAAAACAAGAGACCTATTTTAGTTTGGAAGGGAGGTGATGAAGGAAAGAAATTAAAAGCACAGAGCACAGCCACCGCATATTTCTTTAATAGAAAGTGGTCAATATTTACAAAGCAGCCCTTTTAATGGAAACAAGGCCTGGAACCTTATAAAACAAAAGAGATTTCTCACCCTCAATTGCTACCTGGCTGCACAGGAACAAACTAAGTTTGATCTCTAAATGAGCCGCCTCTTTAATTAACCAGCAGACTTCTCTGCATAATTCCTTCTATGACTACGGTATGATGACTAGTAGTCACGCCTGAATGAAGTAGGGAACAGAAGAAAGTATGGAGAGAACAAGAGAAGGCATATGATTTATCTACTTGTCCTCTAGAATGTGTCCCTATTGTTTCGCAGCTCACAAGCGTTTCCTTCAGTTAATGTTCTAGTTTGAAGGCCATGAAAGGGGTAGAAATATTAATGATCAAAAATGTCATATCTGGAACTGAAAGACCTATCGGTTCAGAAGGCAGCAAGTAGAAATTTGGCCCAAATGAAGACCAACAGGAAACAAGATTGCTAGAAACTACTTAAAGCATTTTATATCTCTTATCACATGACAAAGAGTGACAAATAGAACAGTAAATGTTTTTAGATAAAATGTTTTATATAATAACATAAGTAGAAAATTCCATGTCGTGTGACCATTTTTAATCAACAGCTGCATGAGTAGCTAACTAAATTCATAGCAGGTATCAGCAAGCCTCTCACCATATCCCCTCAGAGATGATGGAGCGGATGAAGAAATTTATAACAGTAGTTCATCGAGAGAGACAACCCTGGAGATGACATACAAGTGCTAATTTATGCCCTCTAGTCCACTTTTAAGTAGATCCCCGTGAATAGATAAATAGATTCGAATGGTTAATAGAAAAAATAAACATACTAAACAGATTAGTATCACATACCTGTAGATTTTTTTTTTTTGTATTTCCAACATACTAATTTGGGTTTGTGGGATGGGAGGGGGATAAATATTCAAGATCAGTTGGGTTCCATGCATAGCTGACTCAATATATTGTTAAGATGATAATCATGGTCATGCTAACTCACATTTCACAACATTGTGTGAGTTTACTGGACTATACCAGGACTTTACAGTCACTTATGGATCAAAATGTGCCAAAATGTATGCACTGTACTAAATGGTTAGTGATGCTGTTTTGTTCAAAATTGGGAAATGGAAATTAACTATTGTAATCTTTCCTCCATCCAGCATCTGCCATTGTCTTAAAGCTTTCTTGGCCAAACTATGCAAAGTTATCCAAGCAAAGTGAACCCATAACAATCCACTAGCACAACAAGCAAGTAACAGAAACTGCATGAGACTTGTGAAAGTACCTGTCAAAAAGCTTTTCCATGGTCTCGAATTGCTTCTCCGACGAAAGAAGAGTTTCTCTGACACTGACGAGGGTGCTGACATAAGTTCTGAGCGACTCAAAGTCGGTCTTGACACGGCTAAGCTCCTCCTCATTCTCAGCAGCGCGCTGCCTCTGCCGAGTGGTCTCCAGCACCATATCCTCAACCCGCTGCCTCATATCATTCAGCATACCGTTGGTACCGACCGCAAACTTCTCCATCTCCTCGACTTTGACCGACATGGACTCGACCTGCATGGTCTTCCTCCTGATCTCCTCCAACCCAATCCGCACCTTCTCCTTCTCGTTAGCGGTTTCGGATTCAGCCACAATGACCCTCTTCACAAGCGACTCCATGACGTCGGTCACCACGCGGATGGACTTGAGGATGTCGTCGACATCCCCATCCCCATCCCCCTCGTTGGCATCGGCGCCCTCACAGGAGCCAGGCTCGGCAGCCTTGGACCAGTCGGCCAGCGGCACGCCGTGCCGGTCGACGAAGCCCACGCCGTCCTGGGTCCTGATCCCGCAGGAGGTGTGCGCGAGGTGCGGTATCGCCATGATCCTGGCCTTGGATTTCAGGTAGGCCAGCAGGGTGGCGATGGTCTTCACCCTGCGGCACAGGTGCTCGAGCTCCCGCCCGGAGTCGTCCTCGGAGCGCCGCATCCCGACCTTCACCTCCACGAGCCTGTCGCGCAGCGCCTCCACCTGGGACTGCTGCTGCCGCAGCTCCTCCCTCCATTCGCACTCCCCGGCCGGCGGGGCGCGGGCGGTCTGGTCAGGGGCGTCCTCCATGGAACCGCTGGAATTCGGGGGAGCGGGTGGATTGCACTCGTCAGTCAGAGGAAACATTCTGATTCGGGCTGCAGACGACGGATCTGCCACCGAATTTGACCGGGGGAAATAGCGATTGCGCAGGAAATACTGGGGATTTGAGAGCGGGTTGGGGATATACCTTCGGGCCCCGGTCGAGGAGGAGGAGGCCGGCGGCGAGCCGGATGGGCTCCGTCGAGCTGCCGCTGTTTCCTCCGCCGCTTCGCCTCTGGTGGCTGGTGGGTGGGTTTGCTTTCTCTTCTGCTTCGCTCGCGGCCTCGCGTTCGACGGTCGCGTCTCCTCTCGCTCGCTCTGGCTCGCTTTTCCCCTTTCCCTACCCCAAACCAATGAATTGATTTGCTTTTTTGCTTGGGGCTCCTTTTTCCCTCAAATCTAGTTTGGTTTGAGAAAATTATGATTTCGTTGAGAAAAAGTGATGTGCATCACAAGATTATTATAGTTGTGGGCCTTGTCTACGGGTCCATCGTCACCTATGTCATGGAGTAATTGTATGCCCACTTGAATTGCATTTTGATGCTCAATCAGTCGTAAATAGAGAAAATTGCACAAAACCACTACATTTCGGGCAAAGTCTTCGAATAGTCACAACAATTCAAAGTTTGCTCACAAAACCACCATATGTCCTTGTAATTGTTCCGTATAGCACTGATCGGTATTAAAAAAATCCCCCTTACCTCGCCGATTTTTTTGGACGTCACACCGAGAATGTTTCGCCAAAAGTATTTTTTCCAGGCAGATTTCCATTCCCGATGACCAGCGAGGACGGTGTATAGATATTTGTCATAGTATCGTCGATACTGCCACATATTTACACCAGGGTCGGTGGCAGGTAGGAGCGGCATTAGAAAACATCGTGGTTTAATGAGCGTATACATTTTAGGTCGCCGTGTATTCTATGGAACCTACTAGGGGTGTAGACAGATAGGATATTTTCCGCACTGAAACCACCAAATCCGTTTTAGGTATCCATATCCAATTTTAAATAATTCGGTGGATAAGGATATCATATTCCGAAGTGGTGTCCGGATACGGTATAGATAGCATACGGATAGTTTTATAAGAAAATTAATTAGGATAGCCCAAAGGTTTTAAACCGGATATTCCGACTTTTTTAGTCAAAACCAAGGTTAATCTTGCAAAGTTAGTAATTATTGAGTTACTAAATTCATTTGGCCAGCATGTTTAGCTCTAAATTCTATTAGTGCTTGACTTTGGCGTATTATGTCAACTTTTCTTAACTACATAAGACTGAAAGTTTAAATCCCTCTCGAGGTTTGCAAGAAGTGTAAATATCTACCGATGAGATCATATATCCGACTATTTTTGTTTCCGATACGAGACCGTTCCATTTCCAATTTTGAATCCGTGGTCTAGAATATCCGCATTCGAATACGAAACTGATCAATATCCGCTCCGATGTGATTTGGAGAAAAATATATGGTAAAGGATATGGTATGAGCAAATCCGATGGCGTCAACGGAGGGGCGCTTGGCGAGTTGTTCTGTAAGGCGGAAAGTAAGATCGCAAATAAATAAGCAAGTCATATTTACATATAAGATACGCTGAGTAACTGGCAGCTAAGTCGGAATCTTTACCCTCGTTGTTTTTCAAACGAGTTTCAAGGTGAAAGATCGACTGCTGGCGTTGCGCATCCCTCGTGTGCAGTCCATCAATCTCCGCCTTCTGCTCCAGCACTAGCACGCGCAGATCTTCATGCAGCTTGCGGATGTTCTGTGAAGCAAACAGAAAAGGTTAGCCGAAAATTTAAAATCTAGGGGGCTGAACGCGATTTTGAAAGTAAACGGGCAATTTTACTTTTTGCCACTCTTTACATTGCCACTTTACAATTTGCCCTTGTTTACTTTGACCTCTATTTTTTGCCACTCTTTACATTGTCAAGTACAGTAGATGATTTGCCCTTTCGGTCTGTTCTCTTTTCTTCTGAGGATTTAGAACAATCTTTATGAGACAGCTGCCCCTGATTGGTGGCTGCACATACGGGATAGAATCAGCTCATTATCTTCTTCTCCCCTGTTCAGAACGGGGCAGAGAAGAACCCATCGCTGCACCTTAGCTCCTGCCCCCGTGCCCACCTACAGCTTGTTGCGCGCGGCCGCACCTGGTCGCTTGTTGCTGCCCCTGCGCGGTACAGTCATGCCGCCGCAGCTCCCAGCTCCTCCTCTGGCCTTTCTATATCACACACAGCACCAAAGCCTTCCTGTCCGCTGATGTCCGAATTGCGGGAGCCATGGATTGCTCTTGTCCACCGTATGCTCAGGAACCTCCAAAACGACTAATGATTAAAGGATCTTGGAGAGTGGAGACAGCAAATCAAATCAGGATGGGCGATTCAGGCATGGCCGTCGGAGGAAACGGACGCGGGAGGACGGAGGGTAGGCGGTCGGGGCGGTATGCCCTATGTCTTGAGCTCGGAGGGCAGTCGTCGTTGGTGGCCGGGGCGGCGAAGCACGGACACGGAGGACTCAGGTGAAGCACGGGCGAGGGAGGAGGCAGTGAATCCACGAAATCACGCCGCTAACCTCCCTCTCTTCCTCTCTTGGGGCCACCGTGAGGGTTTCCGCCGGCCGCCGTCGCTTCCTCTGCTTTGGCCGTGAGGATAGAGCTCATCTCTATCGATGTAGGTAAAACAGGTCTGGGGACATTTTCGTCATAACGTGTGGGCCAGGCCTGTCAAGGGGCAAATAATCAATTGTCAAAGTAAAGAGTGGCAAAAAATAGAAGTGAAAGTAAACAAGGGCAAATTATAAAGTGGCAAAGTAAAGTAGGGCAATAAATAAAATTCCCCAAAATTCTTGTGCTGGGAAAATTTCAAGTTTCCGCTAAGATCTATTGAAGTTGATTCAGTTAAAGCATCGGTTCACACATATTACTCGGAAATGTTTAAAACAATGTTTGGGGGCTGGTGTTACCTGGCGCACATTCTTGTGCTTAGCAAAGAAGACTTTGAGATTGCCCTCAAGCGTCGTCAATTCTTGTTGCTCTGTCTCCGGGTTCCCCCACACTTCGTTCATCAAATTTGTCATTTCCACATGATGTTGTGATAGGGGAACTTTTTGAGAACCGGAAAAGGATGCGGGTGCATCCGGGCGTACTCGATTGCACCGCTCGGCAGAGAACTTATTTTTGGCATCATTAGCCGGAGCTTCAGCCGAGGTGACATCAGGTTCTTCGAGCGGAGGTCGGGACGAGGAGGCGCCCTTGCCGGACTCCACGGCTGGTTCCTCAGGAAGGTCATCAATGTTGATGACGTCCTTCGGATCCGGAATAGCGGAAGAGGTGGCTTTGGACAGAACCTCCATATCCGGGGTAATCGACATCGAGGCAGGGGAAGGCTTGGCTTTCTTCTTAGGGTTCTTGGGGGGCTTGCTCCCGGAGCTTTGGCTGCACATCATGAGAGAGCATAACACTTAGCATATGTCAACTCAAGTAGCAAAAGATTGTAAGCCGGAAGCCAAGCACTTACGCGGACGAAAGGAAAAATTGCGCGATGTTGGGTTGTGAATGTTTGCTGGTGTCAATGTGCTCGAGGCGTTGTTTCTCTTTCTCAGCTTTCTGGGTGGCCGCGGCGCTTGGCACTTCGTGTGCACGCTTTGGAGTTGGCCGGAGGATGCGCCCCTTTTTTGCTTGGCGGGAGGAGGAGCCTCGGGAGCTTCCGCGTCCGACGCAGCTTCTGGATCAGTGGTGCCGGAGTGAGGAACCCGGGTTAAAGTTCCGAGGTCCTTCTCCTCAAGGGCTTCAAGCTAAGCATATAAAGATAAAGTACTTAGACAAAAATTGCAGGAGAAAATAGGGAGTCGGTGGCTAAGTCAGATGACTTACCGCGGTCCCAGAGCCGTTCGTGTGGATATCAATGTTGCACACGTGAGTACGAACATCACGCGGAATTTTGATCAACACCCAAATCCGCTTGTCCAATGCGTCGGTGGAAAGGTTATCCTTGGAGGCGCGCATGATGTCGTCGCGCCCCGTGTAGTGGTACATCAAGCGTTCCCGATGTTGTAGTGGTTGGATCCACTTGGTAAACCACGACATGGTCAGGTCCTTCCCCAAGAAGCCTTCTTCCGTCAGCTTGCAGATCCGTCGAACTGCCCTTGTCAGCTAAGGCGACTCGGAGAGATGGGGGCATTGGGACCTGGCAGGAGTCTCGCTGGCGGGCCCGTCCTTGAATTCTGGCAGCATCTTCCGAGCTAGCCGGATCGGAAATATCCTTTAAGTAGAAGAAGCCTTCGGACCAGTATCGGACGGATTCATGGCGATCTGTATGTGGATAGACGCGGCCGGGGCGGAGCTTGAAGGTGTTACTCCCACAAGTGGCTAGCGAGGAGGTTTGCGAAACCGTCTCCTTCTTGACGGAGAAATAATATTGAAACAAAGGCAGATCGGGGATTACCCGGAGATGGCCCTCACAGAGGGTGACATGGTTGCTGATGGCAAGGATGCTGTTGGGCGAGATGTTGTTGCAGCTTATATGCCGTAGGGATTTTCGTGAAGAAATCACTTGGTGGCAGCGAGAACCCCCGCTCGATCAGCATCTTGGTCACCACCCATTCTCCGGCTTCGGGTGCAGGAATCAAGGCACCCGGAACCGTTCTCCAGGATCCGGGTTGCAAGAAGCCTTCCGCCTCGAGGTTGCGGAGCTCGTTCTCTGTAGTGGTACAAGGCCACCATTGGCCTTTGACCTCGCCTTCGCGAGATCGGGCCTTTGATTTTTTGGCGGCGGCCTCTGATGTCTACGCACGCTGATACGTCTCCGACGTATCGATAATTTCTTATGTTCCATGCCACATTATTGATGATATCTACATGTTTTATGCATACTTTATGTCATATTTATGCGTTTTCCGGAACTAACCTATTGACGAGATGCCGAAGGGCCGATTCGTTGTTCTCGCTGTTTTTGGTTCCGTAAATCCTAGTAAGGAAATATTCTCGGAATCGGACGAAATCAACGCCCAGGCATCCTATTTTTCCACGAAGCTTCCGAACACCCGAGAGCCGCCGGAGGGGAGCCCGGGGGCCCACACACACCCTGGCGCGGCAGAGGGGGGCCACGCCCCCCTAGTGTGTGGGCCCACCAGGCCCCCTCCGAGGCTGCCCTTCCGCCTACTTAAGGTCTCCGTCGCGAAAACCCTATTGCGTTCGACGAAAAAGCCACGGTACGAGAAACCTTCCAGAGCCGCCGCCATCGCGAAGCCAAGATCTGGGGGACAGGAGTCTCTGTTCCGGCACGCCGCCGGGACGGGAAGTTCCCCGGAAGGCTCCTCCATCGACACCACCGCCATCTTCATCAACGCTGCTTGTCTCCCATAAGGAGGGAGTAGTTCTCCATCGAGGCTCGGGGTCATACCGGTAGCTATGTGGTTCATCTCTCTCCTATGTACTTCAATACAATAATCTCATGAGCTGCCTTACATGATTGAGATTCATATGATGATGCTTGTAATCTAGATGTCATTATGCTAGTCAAGTGGGTTTTACTTATGTGATCTCCTGGAGACTCCTTGTCCCACGTGTGTAAAGGTGACAAGTGTGTGCACCGTGTGGGTCTCTTAGGCTATATTTCACAGAATACTTATTCACCGTTATGAATGGCATAGTGAAGTGCTTATTTATATCCCTTTATGATTGCAATGTGTTTTGTATCACAATTTATCCGTGTGCTACTCTAGTGATGTTATTAAAGTAGTTTATTCCTCCCGCACGTGTGTAATGGTGACAGAGTGTGTGCATCGTGTAGTACTTGGCGTAGGCTATGATTGTGATCTCTTGTAGATTATGAAGTTAACTATTGCTATGATGGTATTGATGTGATCTATGCCTCCTTTCGTAGCGTGAAGGTGACAAGTGTGCATGCTATGTTAGTACTTGGTTTGGTTATGTTGATCTGTCGTGCACTCTAAGGTTATTTAAATATGAACATCGAATATTGTGGAGCTTGTTAACTCCGGCATTGAGGGTTCGTGTAATCCTACACGCTAGTGGTGTTCATCATCCAACAAGAGAGTGTAGAGTCTAGCATCTATTTATTTATTTCGTTATGTGATCAAAGTTGAGAGTGTCCACTAGTGAAAGTATGATCCCTAGGCCTTGTTCCTAAATATCGCTATCGCCGCTTGTTTCATCGTTTTATCGCATTTGTACTTCCCGCAATATTACCACCATCAACCACACGCCGATCCCGGGCAAAGCACTTTTCTCGGTGCCGTTGCTACTGCTTATATTTATTCATACCACATGTATTTCACTATCTCTTCGCCGAACTAGTGCACCTATTAGGTGTGTTGGGGACACAAGAGACTTCTTGCTTTGTGGTTGCAGTGGTTGCATGAGAGGGATATCTTTGACCTCTTCCTCCCTGAGATCGATAAACCATGGGTGATCCACTTAAGGGAAACTTGCTGCTGTTCTACAAACCTCTGCTCTTGGAGGCCCAACACTGTCTACAAGAATAGAAGCACCCGTAGACATCACACGCTTCTATTCATGTAGACAGTGTTGGGCCTCCAAGAGCGGAGGTCTGTAGAACAACAGCAAGTTTCCCTTAAGTGAATCACCCAAGGTTTATCGAACTCAGGGAGGAAGAGGTCAAAGATATCCCTCTCAAGCAACCCTGCAATTAAGATACAAGAAGTCTCTTGTGTCCCCAACACACCTAATACACTTGTCAGATGTATAGGTGCACTAGTTCGGCGAAGAGATAGTGAAATACAAGTAATATGGATGATTATAAGTAGTAATTGCAATCTGAAATAAAAATGGCAGCAAGCAAACATGTAGGAGAACTTGTTGGAAACGGTGTTTCAATGCTTAGAAATAAGGCCTAGGGATCATACTTTCACTAGTGGACACTCTCAACAATGATCACATAATTGGATAATTAGATAACTTCTCTTCACTTGTGCTACTCTGAATTACTCTCCTGTTGGAATCACTAATCATCACGTAGCGGCTACGAAAGCTCCACTCAAAGTTCATCAAGTACTTGACAAACAGCACTCATAGGGATATCCTCATCAAATCATAATCCAAGATAATACTGTTGCAATTTAGACCGAGTACTAACATAGCATACACACTGTCAACAATAGTTGTGAAAGGGGGAATAGATCACATCAATACTATCATAGTAATAGTTAACTTCATATTCCACAAGAGATTACAATCATAGTCTGCGCCAAGTACTACATGATGCACACACTGTCCTCTTTACATCATGGAGGAGGAATAGACTACTTTAATAACATCACTAGAGTAGCACATAGATTAATAGTGATACAAAGCTCATGATCACATAAAGATCACACCATGGGAGAGAGAGATGAACCACATAGCTACCGGGTAGAGCCCTCAGCCTCGTGGGAGAACTACTCCCTCCTCATCATGGGAGACAACCAACGGCGATGAAGATGGCGGTGGTGTCGATGGAGATGACTCCGGGGGCAATTCCCCGTCCCGGCGGCGTGCCGGAACAGAGACTTCTGTCCCCCGAAACTTGTCTTCGCGATGGCGGCGGCTACGAAACTCTTCGTGGAATATGACTTGATTATTTAGGGTTTTCGTGACGGGGAGAATATATAGGCGGAAGGGCGGCCTCGGAGGGGCCAGGAGGTGGCCTCCCCACCTGGTGGCGCGGCCAGGGGTGGGCCCGCGCCCCCCTATGGTGTGGGCTCCCTGCTGGCCGCCTCCGACTCTCCTTCGATGTTCTGGAACCCTCCGTGGAAAATAGGGCCGTGGGCTTTTGTTTCGTCCAATTCCGAGAATATTTCCTGTGTAGGATTTCGAAACCAAAAACAGCAGAAAACAGGAACCGGCGCTTCGGCATCTTGTTAATAGGTTAGTACTCGGAAAATGCATCAAAATGATGTAAAGTGTATATAAAACATGTGAGTATTGTCATATAACTAGCATGGAACATAAGAAATTATAGATACGTTTGAGACGTATCAATCATCCCCAAGCTTAGTTCCTACTCGCCCTCGAGTAGGTAAACGATAACAAGGATAATTTCTGAAGTGATATGCTACTATCATAATCTTGATCAATACTATTGTAAAGCATATGAGATGAATGAAGTGATTCAAAGCAATGGTAAAGATGATGACTAAACAACTGAATCATATAGCAAAACTTTTCATGAATAGTACTTTCAAGACAAGCATCAAAAAGCCTTGCATAAGAGTTAACTCATAAAGCAATAAATTCTTAATAAGAGGTTTTGAAACAACACAAAGGAAGATTTAAGTTTCAGCAGTTGCTTTCAACTTTCAACATGTATATCTCATGGATAATTGTCAACACAAAGTAATATGATGAGCGCAAATAAGCAAGTATGTAAGAATCAATGCACACAATTGACACAGGTGTTTGCTTCTAAGATAGAAAGAAGTAGGTAAACTGACTCAACATAAAGTAAAAGAAAGGCCCTTCGCAGAGGGAAGCAGGGATTACTCATGTGCTAGAGCTTTTTATTTTGAAAACAT
Source organism: Lolium rigidum (assembly GCF_022539505.1). Taxonomy (NCBI): domain Eukaryota; kingdom Viridiplantae; phylum Streptophyta; class Magnoliopsida; order Poales; family Poaceae; genus Lolium; species Lolium rigidum. The sequence goes on from NC_061508.1 coordinate 300,643,532, forward strand.
GGAAACAATTTTGTCAACGGTAGTAATAATTCATATGTGTTACGCATAAAACCTCCTATAAGTTGCAAGCCTCATGCATCGAATACTAATAGTGCTCGCACCTTGTCCTAGTTAGCTTGGACTTCCATGGATTATCATTGCATTACATATGTTTCAACCAAGTGTCACAAAGGGGTACCTCTATGCCACCTGTACAAAGGTCCAAGGAGATAGATCGCATTTGATTTCTCAATTTTGATAGATCTCAACTTGAGGACATCCATACCGGGGCAACATAGAAAACAGATAATGGACTCCTCTTTAATGCTTTAAGCATTCAACAACAGATAATATTCTCATAAGAGATTGAGGATTAATGTCCAAGCTGAAACTTCCACCATGATACATGGCTTTGGTTGGCGGCCCAATGTTCTTCTCTAACAATATGCATACTCAAACCATTTAACTCATGGCAAATCTCCCTTACTTCAGACAAGACGAACATGCATAGCAACTCACATGATATTCAACAAAGGTGTAACAGAGTTGATGGCGTCCTCGTAAACATGGTTACCGCTCAACAAGCAACTTATAAGAAATAAGATACATAAGCGACATATTCTTTACCACAATAGTTTTTAGGCTACTTTCCCATGAGCTATGTATTGCAAAGACAAGGAATGAAATTTTAAAGGTAGCACGCAAGCAATTTACTTTGGAATGGCGAGAAAAATACCACATAGTAGGTAGTTATGGTGGACACAAATGGCATAGGTTTTGGCTCAAGGTTTTGGATGCACGAGAAGCATTCCCTCTCGGTACAAGGCTTTGGCTAGCAAGGTTGTTTGAAGCAAACACAAGTATGAACCGGTACAACAAAACTTACATAAGAACATATTGCAAGCATTATAAGACTCTACACTGTCTTCCTTGTTGTTCAAACACTTTTACCAGAAAATATCTAGACCTTAGAGAGACCAATCATGCAAACCAAATTTCAACAAGCTCTACGGTAGTTCTTGATACGTCTCCGACGTATCGATAATTTCTTATGTTCCATGCCACATTATTGATGATATCTACATGTTTTATACATACTTTATGTCATATTTATGCGTTCTCCGGAACTAACCTATTGACGAGATGCCGAAGGGCCAGTTGTTGTTTTCTGCTGTTTTTGGTTTCAGAAATCCTAGTAAGGAAATATTCTTGGAATCGGACGAAATCAACGCCCAGAATCTTAGGATCACGCGAAGCTTCCAGAACACCCGAGAGAGGCCAGAGGGGGGCCACAGGCCCACCAGATGACACCCTGGCGCGGCCAAGGGGGGCTCGCGCCCCCCTGTTGTGTCGTCACCTCGTCGACCCTCCGACTCCGCCTCTTCGCCTATTTAAAGGTCCCTGACCTAAAACCTCGATACGGAAAAGCCACGGTACGAGAAACCTTCCAGAGCCACCGCCATCGCGAAGCCAAGATCTGGGGACAGGAGTCTCGTTCCGGCACGCCGCCGGGACGGGGAAGTGCCCAAGGAAGGCTCCTCCATCGACACCACCGCCATCTCCATCAACGCTGTTGTCTCCCATGAGGAGGGAGTAGTTCTCCATCGAGGCTAAGGGCTGTACCGGTAGCTATGTGGTTAATCTCTCTCCTATGTACTTCAATACAATAATCTTATGAGCTGCCTTACATGATTGAGATTCATATGATGATGCTTGTAATCTAGATGTCATTATGCTAGTCAAGTGGATTTTACTTATGTGATCTCCGGAGACTCCTTGTCCCACGTGTGTAAAGGTGACAGTGTGTGCACCGTGTGGGTCTCTTAGGCTATATTTCACGAATACTTATTCACCGTTATGAATGGCATAGTGAAGTGCTTATTTATATCCCTTTATGATTGCAATGTGTTTTGTATCACAATTTATCTCGTGTGCTACTCTAGTGATGTTATTAAAGTAGTTTATTCCTCCTGCACGGTGTAATGGTGACAAGTGTGTGCATCGTGTAGTACTTGGCGTAGGCTATGATTGTGATCTCTTGTAGATTATGAAGTTAACTATTGCTATGATGGTATTGATGTGATCTATGCCTCCTTTCGTAGTGTGAAGGTGACGAGTGTGCATGCTATGTTAGTACTTGGTTTGGTTATGTTGATCTGTCATGCACTCTAAGGTTATTTAAACATGAACATCGAATATTGTGGAGCTTGTTAACTCCGGCATTGAGGGTTCGTGTAATCCTACACGGTTAGTGGTGTTCATCATCCAACAAGAGAGTGTAGAGTCTAGCATCTATCTATTTATTCTGTTATGTGATCAATGTTGAGAGTGTCCACTAGTGAAAGTATGATCCCTAGGCCTTGTTCCTAAATATCGCTATCGCCGCTTGTTTACTCGTTTCTATCGCATCTTTACTTCCTTCAATATTACCACCATCAACCACACGCCGAGCAAGCACTTTTCTGGCGCCGATTACTCTTGCTTATATTTATTCATACCACCTGTATTTCACTATCTCTTCACCGAACTAGTGCACCTATTAGGTGTGTCTGGGGACACAAGAGACTTCTTGCTTTGTGGTTGCAGGGTTGCATGAGAGGGATATCTTTGACCTCTTCCTCCCTGAGTTCGATAAACCTTGGGTGATCCACTTAAGGGAAACTTGCTGCTGTTCTACAAACCTCTGCTCTTGGAGGCCCAACACTGTCTACAAGATTAGAAGCACCCGTAGACATCAGTTCTCCATTAATAAGTTTAAACTACATGATGCAAGAGCTTAAACATGATCTACTTGAGAGCTCAAAACAATTTCCAAGTATCAAATTATTCAAGACAATATACCCGTTACCACATGAAGCATTTTCTGTTTTCAACCAATAAGCAATAAATGCAGCGGCTTCCAGCTTTTGCCATTGAACATTAAAAGTAAAAGCGAAGAACACTAGTGTTCATATGAAAAAGCGGAGCGTGTCTCTCTCCCACACAAGCATGCTAGGATCCGATTTATTCAGAGAATGAAAATAAAAAAACGAAAATAAAAGCACACAGACGATCCAAGTAAAGCACATAAGATGTGACGGAATAAAAATATAGTTTCACTAGAGGTGACCTGATAAGTTGTTGATGAAGAAGGGGATGCCTTGGGCATCCCAAGCTTAGATGCTTGAGTCTTCTTGAAATATGCAGGGATGAACCACGGGGGCATCCCCAAGATTAGACTTTTCACTCTTCTTGATCATATTATATCATCCTCCTCTCTTGATCCTTGAAAACTTCCTCCACACCAAACTCAAAAAAATCTCATTAGAGGGTTAGTGCATAATCAAAAATTCACATGTTCAGCACAGACACAATCATTCCCAACACTTTTGGACATTACCCAAGGTTACTGAAATTTAATGGAGCAAAGAAACCCACTCAAATACAGTAAAAGAGGCAATGCAAAATAAAAGGCAGAATCTGTCAAAACAGAACAGACCGTAAAGATGAATTTTTTCGAGACACTTAACATGCTGAGATGAAAAAGATCAAATTGAATGAAAGTTGCGTACATATCTGAGGATCACGCATGAATTTTTGCAGAATTTTTAGGTTCTCCTACAGAGAGATCAACTCAAATTCGTGACAGCTAAAAATCTGTTTCTACGCGCAGAAATCCAAATCTAGTATCAACCTTCTATCAAAGACTTTACTTGGCACAAAAACGAAATAAACATGATAAGGAGAGGTTGCTACAGTAGTAACAACTTCCAAGACACAACAAAACAGTGGCAAAATAAAAACATGGGTTATCTCCCAAGAAGTGCTTTCTTTATAGCAATTAAGATGGGCTCAGTAATTTTAATGATGCTCTCGCAAGAAATAAGAGTTGAAGCAAAAGAGAGCATCATAAGCAAATAAGAAACACTTTTAAGTCTAACCCACTTCCAATGAAAAGGAATCTTGTAAATAAACAAGTCATGTAAGCATAATGCAATAAGCATAGAAAGGCAACACAAGCGCAACTTCAAGATTCTCAACATAAAGAGGGGAAACTTAATATTATTAAGATGCATATAACCATGTTTCCCTCTCTCATAATAACTTTCAGTAGCATCATGAACAAACTCAACAATATAACTATCACATGAAACATTCTTATCATGAGCTACATGCATAAAATTATTACTCTCCACATAAGTATAGTCATTACTATTAATTGTAGTGGGAGCAAATTCAATAAAATAGCTATCATTATTATTCTCATCACCATAATCATCATATATAGGAGGCATATTGTAATCATAATTAATTTTCTCCTCAATAGTAGGTGGACTGAAAATATGATAGTCATCATTGTAATCATCATATATAGGAGGTAAAGTATCATCAAAGTAAATTTTCTCCTCCATGCTTGGGGGACTAAAAATATCATGCTCATCAAAACCAGCTTCCCCAAGCTTAGAATTTTCCATAGCATTAGCGACAATGGTGTTCAAAGCATTCATACTAATAACATTGCCATTAGCATGCATATAAAGTTCCATAGGTTTTTTAATTTTCTCTTCAAACACCTCATGTCCTAACTCAAGATAAATATTATAAAGATCTCTAATATTTGTGTTGTTTTCCATTATGCCTAACTAGTGAAATAAAAACAAGAAACAAAAAGATATAATTGCAGAATCTAAAGGAAATAGCTTCGAGCACTGATGCGTGTAGTTGACACGTCCGTTGGGAACCCCAAGAGGAAGGTGTGATGCGCACAGCGGCAAGTTTCCCTCAGTAAGAAACCAAGGTTTAATCGAACCAGTAGGAGCCAAGAAGCACGTTGAAGGTTGATGGCGGCGGGATGTAGTGCGGCGCAACACCGGAGATTCCGGCGCCAACGTGGAACCTGCACAACACAACCAAAGTACTTTGCCCCAACGAAACAGTGAGGTTGTCAATCTCACCGGCTTGCTGTAACAAAGGATTAACCGTATTGTGTGGAAGATGATTGTTTGCAAGAAAACAGTGAAAACAAGTATTGCAGCAGATTTGTATTTCAGTATAAAAGAATGGACCGGGGTCCACAGTTCACTAGAGGTGTCTCTCCCATAAGATAAAAGCATGTTGGGTGAACAAATTACTGTCGGGCAATTGACAAATAGAGAGGGCATAACAATGCACATACATGTCATGATAAATATAGTGAGATTTAATTGGGCATTACGACAAAGCACATAGACCGCCATCCGAGCATGCATCTATGCCTAAAAAGTCCACCTTCGAGGTTATCATCCGAACCCCTTCCAGTATTAAGTTGCAAAACAACGGACAATTGCATTAAGTATGGTGCGTAATGTAATCAACAACTACATCCTTAGACATAGCATCAATGTTTTATCCCTAGTGGCAATAGCACATCCACAACCTTAGAACTTTCTCATCACTTGTCCCGGATATCAATGGAGGCATGAACCCACTATCGAGCATAAATACTCCCTCTTGGAGTTAAGAGCAAAAACTTGGCCGAGCCTCTACTAATAACGGAGAGCATGCAAGATCATAAACAACACATAGGTAATAACTTGATAATTAACATAACATAGTATTCTCTATCCATCGGATCCCGACAAACACAACATATAGTATTACGGATAGATGATCTTGATCATGTTAGGCAGCTCACAAGATCCAACAATGAAGCACAATGAGGAGAAGACAACCATCTAGCTACTGCTATGGACCCATAGTCCGGGGGTGAACTACTCACTCATCACTCCGGGAGGCGACCATGGCGGTGAAGAGTCCTCCGGGAGATGAATCCCCTCTCCGGCAGGTGCCGGAGGAGATCTCCAGAATCCCCCGAGATGGGATTGGCGGCGGCGGCGTCTCAGTAAGGTTTTCCGTATCGTGGCTCTCGGTCCTGGGGGTTTCGCGACGGAGGCTTTAAGTAGGCGGAAGGGCAACGCGGGGGGCCACACGAGGGCCCCACGCCATAGGTCGGCGCGGCCGGGGCACGGGCCGCGCCGCCCTAGTGTGGCGGCGCCTCGTGGCCCCACTTCGACTCCCCTTCGGTCTTCGGAAGCTTCGTGGCAAAATAGGACCCCGGGCGTTGATTTCGTCCAATTCCGAGAATATTTCGTTACTAGGATTTCGAAACCAAAAACGGCGGAAAACGACAAGCTGGCTCTTCGGCATCTTGTTAATAGGTTAGTTCCGGAAAATGCACGAATATGACATAAAGTGTGCATAAAACATGTAGATATCATCAATAATGTGGCATGGAACATAAGAAATTATCGATACGTCGGAGACGTATCAGCATCCCCAAGCTTAGTTACGCTCGTCCCGAGCGGGTAAAACGATAACAAAGATAATTTTTGAAGTGACATGCCATCATAACCTTGATCATACTATTTGTAAACATATGTAATGAATGCAGCGATCAAAACAATGGTAATGACATGAGTAAACAAGTGAATCAGAAAGCAAAGACTTTTCATGAATAGTACTTCAAGACAAGCATCAATAAGTCTTGCATAAGAGTTAACTGATAAAGCAATAAATCAAAGTAAAGGTATTGAAGCAACACAAAGGAAGATTAAGTTTCAGCGGTTGCTTTCAACTTGTAACATGTATATCTCATGGATAATTGTCAACATAGAGTAATATAACAAGTGCAATATGCAAGTATGTAGGAATCAATGCACAGTTCACACAAGTGTTTGCTTCTTGAGGTGGAGAGAAATAGGTGAACTGACTCAACATAAAGGTAAAAAGAATGGTCCTTCAAAGAGGAAAGCATCGATTGCTATATTTGTGCTAGAGCTTTTATTTTGAAAACATGAAACAATTTTGTCAACGGTAGTAATAAAGCATATGAGTTATGTAAATTATATCTTACAAGTTGCAAGCCTCATGCATAGTATACTAATAGTGCCCGCACCTTGTCCTAATTAGCTTGGACTACCGGATCATCGCAATACACATGTTTTAACCAAGTATCACAATGGGGTACCTCCATGCCGCATGTACAAAGGTCTAAGGAGATAGCTCGCATTTTGGATTTCTCGCTTTTGATTATTCTCAACTTAGACATCCATACCGGGACAACATGGACAACAGATAATGGACTCCTCTTTAATGCATAAGCATGTGGCAACAATTATTATTCTCATATGAGATTGAGGATATATGTCCAAAACTGAAACTTCCACCATGAATCATGGCTTTAGTTAGCGGCCCAATGTTCTTCTCTAACAATATGCATGCTCCAACCATTAAGGTGGTAGATCTCTCTTACTTCGAGACAAGACGGACATGCATAGCAACTCACATGATATTCAACAAAGAATTGTTGATGGCGTCCCCGAAACATGGTTATCGCACAACAAGCAACTTAATAAGAGATAAAGTGCATAAGTACATATTCAATACCACAATAGTTTTTAAGCTATTTGTCCCATGAGCTATATATTGCAAAGGTGAATGATGGAATTTTAAAGGTAGCACTCAAGCAATTTACTTTGTAATGGCGGAGAAATACCATGTAGTAGGTAGGTATGGTGGACACAAATGGCATAGTGGTTGGCTCAAGTATTTTGGATGCATGAGAAGTATTCCCTCTCGATACAAGGTTTAGGCTAGCAAGGTTATTTGAAACAAACACAAGGATGAACGATGCAGCAAAACTCACATAAAAGACATATTGTAAACATTATAAGACTCTACACCGTCTTCCTTGTTGTTCAAAACTCAATACTAGAAATTATCTAGACTCTAGAGAAACCAAATATGCAAACCAAATTAGCAAGCTCTAAGTGTTTCTTCATTAATGGGTGCAAAGTATATGATGCAGGAGCTTAAACATGAGCACAACAATTGCCAAGTATCAAATTATTCAAGATATTTTAGAATTACTACATGTAGCATTTTCCAATTCCAACCATATAGCAATTTAACGAAGAAGAAACTTCGCCATGAATATTATGAGTAAAGCCTAAGGACATACTTGTCCATATGCTACATCGGAGCGTGTCTCTCTCCCACAAAGTGAATGCTAGGATCCATTTTATTCAAACAAAACAAAAACAAAAGCAAACCGACGCTCCAAGCAAAGTGCATAAGATGTGACGGAATAAAAATATAGTTTCGGGGAGGAACCTGATAATGTTGTCGATGAAGAAGGGGAT
>NC_061508.1:300651769-300804730 GCF_022539505.1 Lolium rigidum
CAACGGCAACACGGGCGGCGTCGGCTTGTCGTCGGTGTCGCCGTTCGGTGGCCGATCTGCGCGTCAGGGCAGGGAGAAAGGGGTTAGGAGATGCAGAGGGTGGCGTGGGTGAAGAAGATCAGGGCCGAGAGCGGCGTGGGCGCCGTGGTGGCGACCTCCTGCGCGTCACCCTCGCGGTGACCGTGGCGGGCGCCTCGGTGCGTCGCAGCCGTGGCGAGGGCCGTCGCTCGAACGGCCAGAGAGTGGGAGCGGCAGCCTAACGGCGCTGTGGGTGGGAAGCTGAAGGGAGAGGGGTGCCTCTCGGTGGGTTTTTATAGGCGAGAGAGGGTGCAGGGTAGTGGAGTGGGCGGCGTCGTCGGCCAACGGGCGCCCAGGGCTGGCGTCACCAGCGGGCCCGCGGTGACGTCGGCCTGGTGGGTCAGCAGGGGGAGGGAGTCGAGGCGGTGCACGGCAGGCGAGGCTGATGGCGCGTCGAGCGAGGCGTCGAGCCATCATGTCGCTCGGCCAGCGTGGCGCGCGTGCGTTTAGTGGCTAGGGTTTTGGCGCGGGAGGGAGTGCTGGTGGCGTTTGGGCCAAAAGAGAGGGGGTGGTGCGAGGTAGGGCTGGGCCAGGGCAAAAGAGGGAGGGGTGGTGTTGTCCACGGCCCAAACCAGGGAGGAAAAAGAGAGGGAAAAGAGAAGGGAAAAAGAGAGGGGAAGTTCCCCTCTTGTCTCTCGGCCAAAACCAAAGAGAAAAGAGAGAGAGAGAAAAAGAAACAGGGGCAGGGGTGAAAAGAGAGGGGGCAATGCCATATGCATGTGCCAAAGTGCATGAGCACATGTGTAGAAAGATTTGGAGAAAACAAAATAAGGTGATGGTGGTGTTGGTGATGTAACCCTAGGTGGTCTGGTGGTGGTGTAGAGAAGAGGGGAAAGTGTTCCCTCTTATCCAGAGGTGATGCTCACATGCTAGGGTTAGGGTGTTTAGGGGAGAGGTGCACCAGAGGTGGGGTTAAATAAATTAAAAAGTTCAACCTTGAAAACAATAAGAAGGGGTGTGCTTGTCTAGTTCATAGTGTGGTGACATACAAATCATACCAAAAAGGAGGTAGTTGAGTTAAGTTAAGCAAAAATCTAACCTACACTCAAACACAAGTGCTTATCAAAAGTTTTTGTTGGCTCAAAATTTTAACTTGTTTGGAAAATATGCAGTGTTCCGAAAAATGGGGTGTTACATTGTTCAACACAAAGGGATCGCCAATACAAAGGGAACCCCAATACAAATTGTTCATACAAATTCAAATTAGTTGTTCAGATATAAATCTTTCTCTTGCTCCCGGTGTGACTCGCCGGGGCCACCACCTTACTCAGGGCAACTCGCGGGATATTACCGGTGTCTACCTTCCTTTTTGCCCTCTTTCTTGTTCTTCTTCTTACAAGCAGCTTGTGCTTTTTCTTCTGCCATGTACTCTTGAAGTTAGCTTATCATGGCCTTACCACTTCAGTGGCATTCTCGATCATACTGTTCCCTCTCCTCTGGACTCATCGGTTGAAGCCATTCTACATCCATCTGTTCCCTACTGCTCTCCATCCATGGTTCAAGCAGCTCTACATCCATCTGTTCCCTCCGCTCTCGATCCATCGGTTCAATCTCCTCATGTTGAATTGCTGCTTCAATCTCCTCTGCATTTGCTGCTTCAATCTCCTCATGTTGAACTGCTGCTTCAATCTCCTCTGCATTTGCTGCTTCAATCACCTCATGTTGAACTGCTGCTTCAATCTCAAGTTGAATTGTTGCTTCATTCTCCTCTGCATTTTCTGCTCCCGCCTGATCTTCCATTCCAAAAGCTGGGTCAACTCCATTTTACAAAGCCATAGCAATGTGTCCGAGGATTCCACAGCGTTTGCACTTACGTTTTTGAATCGGTGCACCACCCTCTGCACTAGCTCGATCCTATTCTTCCTCGGCCTACTGCCCAGGTCTAGTCAATCTTGGAAGTGCAGGTTGAAGCTCCGGATCGACTTTCATCCATTGGTCTTTTCCCAACAAGGTAGGAACATTCATAGCATATCAGCCTAAATTTTGGCATGTAATGACTCACTCATACTCTGATCAACTTCACCATCTTCACCCCCTATAACACTCATGAAAAACAATGCGTGTAATGCGCGGGGTATCCCACGGATCATGCCATCCCCTACAATGGCATGTCCTATCAGCCAAACTCTTGGATACCTCCGTCGCCTGTTTTCTTTGTCGGTTAGTAGGTTACCTGCAGCCTCCATTCCTTTTCGACTTGCTGACATCCTCAATTGTTTTGCCTATCATGCAAAGACTCAATCAGATGGGAGCATGAGATGGCCAACATAATTTGTGGATGCAATTCTTTGGACATGGATCGATCTTTATCATGATCATCCGCCTAATCTTATCAAATATTTGCCACGAGCATAAGCCCTTTCAATGACTTGACCTTTGAATTGAAACTCTCCGCAAGGTTACTTGTTACATAGTCTACCTTGCCAAATTTCATTGAATTGGCTTCTTGACACACCTACCATGATGTTCATCCAAGTACTCCTTCACCCCAGGTTTTTGTTTATACAACACATCCAAATGAAACAGGATGCTTCCTAGAGCTGCATGTGTATGAAGCTGGCCATAGGTTGTCGGTAAAAACTTTACCCTTGAATTTCTTTGTAAAATTACGTGCCAAGTGTCGCATACATTCCCTATGCTCCACTCCAGGAATCTTTGCTTCTACCGCAGTCTCCAAACCTTTGCAAGCGTACGTGTGGATAACAAGTCCTGTTGGATGACCTATAAGGTCGCGCAAATTCTGCAGAAACCAAGTCCAACTTTCCTGTGACTCAACCTCCAAAACCCCATAAGCAACAGGGAACATCCAATTATGTCCATCAAGCTGCAGTAGCGACAACTAGCTGTCCTTTAAACCTGCCATGAAGAGCTGATGCATCCACGACCAAATAAGGCCACAACCGTCCAAAAGCCTTTCCAGCAAACTTTGAAACAAACAAAGCCCTATCGAACATTCCTTGTGCATTACCTTCCCGCTTTTCAATTTGTAGGGAGCGTATGCTTGTCTATACTTACAACACTTGCTGGACTAGCCATCTCCACTTCGGCTTTGAAGTGTAAAGCAAGCTGAAAGCTTTCATTCCATGGACCATTGATCTTGTCAAGAGCCATTTCCTTTGCATAGAACATTCTCATGTAAGGTACCTTCCATTTCATCACTTCTCAACCACCTTTTTACGAGTCGCTGTTGGACCAAGTGAAGGATCTTCTCTCAGCCAATCTAGGATTACATCTGCCAACCACCTAGTCTTCGCTAGCTTTGTTTTTCAGCTCTGGCTCTCCCCTAGAGGTGGACACCTATGGATCTCATTATTCTTCTTTATCTGAAACATAATGATAAGGGATGTCAGTAATAGATAACAAATTTTACACCGTGATCTAATACACAACTGGTTGGCGTAGTGACTGAACCAAGCTGATTCTGGCATTGTGGATGCATGCAGCCTAAACCACACTTGGGTATGGGCATTGTGAACCTACCTCGCTCACTTTTAATAACCTCGAAATTATTCTTAGTGAGAATGTGATATGTAGTAATTGCATTACTTGCAGTCCATCATCGTTTGAAACACGGTGCCTTCTACAAGCTGGGGTTTCTCCCTATTCCACTCAATTGTTGGCAAGTCTTCACCTTCGTCAATGAGTTGAAACGAGGCTGTCATCATTCTCATTCTTCTCTTCATCATACGTGTCATCAAATCTGGCACCAAAAAGCCATATCTTCCATGTGTTGATCCTCCATTGCCTCGCTTGCACGATCGATCTACCAATTCAGGAAACATCAACTCATCCTCATCATCTTGAGGAGGCTGATCCTCAATATACGCATCGTCTCCACATCGACCGTATCGAGCGATCTGGCTGCCACTAGCCTACCGGGGACGAGATGAGATCTGTCTTTGTGGACTACAAGAGCATACACATGCACACTATTAGCAGAGCAGGCTGCGGCGATAGAGACATGATGCCCGACTACTGATGATGTCCCGGCACGAGATGATGCCTGGCCCCTGTCCACATGGATCTAATTTTGCCGAACCGGCAGAAGCATTCAAAGCAAAAGAAATCCGAGATCTTCTTGGAATAGTGGAACAAATCTTCCCTCCGAGGACTGTTGAAATATTCAGAAATGAGCTGCATCGAGAGAGCTCCGGGTGTAGTTATCGTAGATGTTAGCTTTGAAATCCGATTAACTTGAGATGGTGGTTTGCAACTTCACCGCAGGAAGTTAAACCCGACTTCTGACGTTTAAGAATCACGCGTAAGCTAGAATCAGCGTAACCGCCAGCCCCAGAAAACGCGGCCCTGGATCCATCCCTGTTCGAGCTAGCTAGATTGGTTGAGCAACAACGATTAGCGCGTCAAACAACTGCCTACTGTTAGTCCATGGGATAGGCGGACGATGCTTGCCCAGATGGAATCTAATGCGTTGAGATCCCTCCAGGTTCCCAATCTATCTCCGCGGCCAGTGCGGCGGAGATAGTGCACAGCCGGGAGCGAGATTGCAAAGGGACGGGGGTAGATCTAGATGCGGTGGAGGGCGGAGCCCGGGGGTGGTGGTGGGGCGGGGACAGTGCTGCGGCGGCGAGACCGGCGTCCATCAAGGTAGGTGGGCAAAGGATGGGCGTGGCGAGCGGAGCGCGATGTGTGAGGCTCCTCCCGGTCTACGGACGGAGGGGAAAGCTTTGGGTCGGCTCTTCCCGGTCAGCAGTCCACGCATTTCGAAAGCAACCGGTCAAGTCAAGGCCACCGCGGCTCCCTGGCCGATCACCGTGCAGCGAAGGCCTGCGAGCAGGACGGCTTCAACCCTCCCACGATCAGAGCCTACGGAAGGGGTTTCAAACTAGAGGGAGAAGCGAGGAAGAAAGTTAAGAGGCTGGGAAAACTGAGTACAACTAACATTGCCGAGGGAACGAAACTAGAAATCCCTAATTTTCTGTTTCCAACCATAATAACAATGAACGAAGCAGTTTCAACCTTCGCCATGAACATTAAAAGTAAAGCTAAGAACACCAGTGTTCATATGCAACAGCGGAGCGTGTCTCTCTCCCAAACAAGGAATGCTAGGATCCGATTTTATTCAAACAAAAATAAAAACAAAAACATACAAACGCTCCAAGTAAAGCACATAAGATGTGACGGTATAAAAATATAGTTTCACTAGAGGTGACCTGATAAGTTGTCGATGAAGAAGGGATGCCTTGGGCATCCCCAAGCTTAGATGCTTGAGTCTTCTTAAAATATGCAGGGATGAACCACGGGGGCATCCCCAAGCTTAGACTTTTCACTCTTCTTGATCATATTGTATCATCCCCCTCTCTTGACCCTTGAAAACTTCCTCCACACCAAACTCAAAACAAACTCATTAGAGGGTTAGTGCATAATCGAAAATTCACATATTCAGAGGTGACATAATCATTCTTAACACTTCTGGACATTGCACAAAGCTACTGAAAGTTAATGGAACAAAGAAATCCATCAAACATAGCAAAACGAGCAATGCGAAATAAAAGGCAGAATCTGTCAAAACAGAACAGTCCGTAAAGACGAATTTTTATGGGGCACTTAACTTGCTCAGATGAAAATGCTCAAATTGAATGAACGTTGCGTACATATCTGAGGATCACGCACGTAAATTGGCAGATTTTTCTGAGTTACCTACAGACGGGGCTGCTAAATTTCGTGACAGCAAGAAATCTGTTTCTGCGCAGTAATCCAAATCTAGTATTAACCTTACTATCAAAGACTTTACTTGGCACAACAATGCAATAAAATAAAGATAAGGAGAGGTTGCTACAGTAGTAACAACTTCCAAGACTCAATTATAAAACAAAAGTGCTGTAGTAAAATAATGGGTTGACTCCCATAAGCGCTTTTCTTTAACGCCTTTCAGCTAGGCGCAGAAAGTGTGAATCAAGTATTATCGAGAGATGAAGCATCAACATCATAACTTTCACAATTTGTCACAATAGGTATCTTAGGTGCTCCATCATCCATAGTGGTGCTAAGGGTTTTGTCAGTTTTAGGCCTATAATAGTTTTTTGGCTTAGGCACTTTAGAGACATACATGAACTTTTGCTCCTTACCCACATAAGCTTTCTCCTTAAACTTAAGAGAAGAAAAAGTTGAACCCAAGGTTCCCATAGCTTCTTCAAGTTCACTAATCCTATGGGTTCGATTATCATGAGTAGCACAAGTTTCTAAAACGGCAATTCTCTCATTGATTCCACTTAGAGTTTTATCAAGTTTATCAGTGTTATTAAGTAATATTCCCAATTTAGTCTCAACACTTGGAAGATTTTTCTCTATGGCCTCCAACATTTTCATGACATCTTCAAGAGAGATTTCAATTTTAGCTTCAGTAACAGGTGGTATTCCAACTAGACTCTCGATGATGCAACTAGCTTCTAAAGCAGGAGTGCCTAGGAAATTACCTCCCGCAAGAGTATCAAGAACATACCTATTCCAACTAGAGATACCAACATAAAAGTTCCTAAGTAGTATAATAGTGGAGTGTTTCTTAATGCACCTATGATGAGCATCACTAATTCTATACCAAGCATCTTTAAAACTTTCTCCCCCTTGTTGCTTAAACGAACGGACTTCAACTTCGGGATTACTCATTTTTAGCAGTAGTAAATAAAGCAAACTAAATAAAGTAAATGCAAGTAACTAATTTTTTTGTGTTTTTAATATAGAGAATGCAAACAGGACAGTAAATAAAGTAAATCTAGCAACTAATTTTTTTATATTTTTGATATAGAGAGCAAACAAAGCAGTAAATAAATTAAAGTAAAGCAAGCCAAAAACAAAGTAAAGAGATTGGATGTGGGAGAATCCCCTTGCAGCGTGTCTTGATCTCCCCGGCAACGGCCAGAAAAATCCTTGCTGTTGGCGTGGTAGTTGACACACGTCTGTTGGGAACCCCAAGAGGAAGGTGTGATGCGTACAGCAGCGAGTTTTCCCTCAGTATGAAACCAAGGTTATCGAACCAGTAGGAGTCAAGGAACACGTGAAGGTTGTTGGTGACGGTGTGTAGTGCGGTGCAACACCAGGGATTCCGGCGCCAACGTGGAACCTGCACAACACAATCACAATACTTTGCCCCAACTTAACAGTGAGGTTGTCAATCTCACTGACTTGCTGTAAACAAAGGATTAAACGTATGGTGTGGAAAATGATGTTTGTTTGCGAAGAACAAGTAAAGAACGAGTTTGCGATAGATTGTATTTCAGTATATAAAAGAATGGACCGGGGTCCACAGTTCACTAGTGGTGTCTCTCCCATAAGATAAATAGCATGTTGGGTGAACAAATTACAGTTGGGCAATTGACAAATAGAGAGGGCATAACAATGCACATACATATCACGATGACTACTATATGAGATTTAATCAGGGCATTACGACAAAGTACATAGACCGCTATCCAGCATGCATCTATGCCTAAAAAGTCCACCTTCACGTTAGCATCCGCACCCCTTCCAGTATTAAGTTGCAAACAACAGACAATTGCATTAAGTATGGTGCGTAATGTAATCAACACAAATATACTTAGACAAAGCATTGATGTTTTATCCCTAGTGGCAACAGCACATCCACAACCTTAGAACTTTCTTCACATCGTCACGAGATTCAATGGAGGCATGAACCCACTATCGAGCATAAATACTCCCTCTTGGAGTTACAAGTATCAACTTGGCCAGAGCCTCTACTAGCAACGGAGAGCATGCAAGATCATAAACAACACATATATGATAGATTGATAATCAACTTGACATAGTATTCCATATTCATCGGATCCCAACAAACTGTTATCACCAGAATTTGACCAAGTTAGAGGTGGGCGGCGATCAAGATGGGTTTAAAGATTATATACAGAAGAAATACGTGAATCGGCCTTATATACAAAGTTCGGGCTAGTTTGCCCTTGTATCTGTAACATAGTAGGTTACGTGTCGGTTAGTTAGAGTTTGCCTCGTGCACGGTTGGGATTATTCCCACGTTAGAAAGTCTACGGACTATAAATATGTATCTAGGGTTTATGGAATAAACAACAACCAACGTTCAACACAAACAAATCTCGGCGCATCGCCAACTCCTTCGTCTCGAGGGTTTCTCCCGGTAAGCACCATGCTGCCTAGATCGCATCTTGCGATCTAGGCAGCATAAGCTTATGCACGTTGTTCATGCGTTGCTCGTGCTGAAGCCTTTTTGATGGCGAGCAACGTAGTTATCTTAGATGTGTTAGGGTTAGCATTGTTCTTCGTATCATATGCTCGTCGTAGTGCAACCCTTATACATCTAGCCGCCCTTACACCTAACTTAGGTGTAGGGGCGGCACCCCGCTTGATCATTATTTAGTAGATCCGATCCGTTACGGTTGCTCCTTGTTCTTCAAGGATTAGTTTAATATCCGCAATAGTTAGGCCCTACAAAGGGTTGGAGGATCCAGCGGCGTGTAGGGTGGAGTTTGCTAGCCCTAGACAGGATGTTCCGGGATCAACCTCGTGTTGGTTTTTAGGCCCTGTCTAGGATCGGCTTACTGGTCACCGTACGCGAGCGCGAGGCCCAATCGTGAGTAGGATGATCCGATTATGCGGTGAAAACCCTAAATCGTCGTAGATCGCATTAGCTTTATCTTGATCAAGCAGGACCACCATATATTCGTACACCTCGTACGAATCATGGGTGGATCGGCTCTTTGAGCCGATTCACAGGACAACCTGAGAGCCGATCGAGGCTCGTATTTAACGTTTACGTGTATGCCATGCGAAACTAAGCGAGGCATCATCCAACACCTTCCCGACCAGGTATAGGTCAGGTGGCACGCCCTTGCGACAGCATCGGACGTGTGACCGAAGGCTTTGCGGGCCGTCGCTGCGAGGGACCGGGGCGAGCCGCAGCCCTAGTTGTTCCCGGCTCTACGGTGTTGCCGGCCGCTGCCCGCCGGTGGGTTTCCGAACGCAACACATTCCGGCACGCCCGGTGGGACCATCTTCGACATCCACCGCATCGCCATCTACATCCGAGATGGCGGAAAGCACTCCGGTCAAGTACGAGGATCTGACTGACGAGCTCAAGAAGAAGCATGACGAGATCAAGGCAGTCCTCGAAGCCGAACTCATCGGCTCTTTCCACAGAACCCGCTCCCATGGCATCAGATGGAAGGGTTTCTCACCGGAAGGCGCGCTCGATGGAGTGGACTTGTCCGCCCCGTCAGAAGAACGCACCAGGTCGCTGCGTCAGGAGATCAACTTCATGGTGGCTCATTCGCTGCACCGCCACTCGAGAGCCTCGGTGAACACTTTGGAGCGTGTCGCTCTGCGTGTGATCCAGAAATCATGAGCCATCGCATTCTCCGACGGGACCAGCTCGGGGACTTACAAAGGAGAGATGCCACTCCGGGTCCCGTCCATCGCTGCCGTTCGCGTTGGCAGCACCGAAGTGCCGAACTCATCGGCATACGTCGTCTACAAGATTGGTGGTGATCCTAGTGACTACCAATTCCTACCCGAGGCGCCCAAGGAGATCCCGCACGGATACACGTGCGCATACGTACAGACTGCAGTACCTGGGCACTCTCAAACCAGACTGCAACAGCAGGGGCCTCTGGAACAGCAGGAGGAGCGTCGGGAGCAGATCTTGAGAAGCAAACGTGGTTAGCTAAGTACGCCACTCCGACAAACCTCCAGAGCTCAGCTCCTGCAGTTGGCTCATAACTGGAAAAGCAAGCATGGCTGGCTAAGTATGCCACCCCGGCGAATCTTCAGGGTTCGACACCTTCAGCCATCACCGCGGATCAGATTTGTACAATTCTGAAAGATCAGTTCGGCATGATGCCGAAAAGGAAGACGTTCGGCTATACCAAGCCGTACCCTAACGAGGACGAATTGATCCCGCTACCACCCAAATATCGGCTCCCGGACTTCACAAAGTTTAGTGGATCAGATGGTTCCAGCTCCATCGAGCATGTGAGCCGATATTTGGCACAGCTGGGCACGATCTCAGCATCAGACAAGCTGCGTGTGAGGTTCTTCGCACAGTCCCTCACAGGATCGGCTTTCGGGTGGTACACATCGCTGCCACCGAACTCAATCCGGACTTGGAAGCAGTTGGAAGAGCAATTCCATGAGCAGTATCACTCAGAGGCTTCCGAGGCTGGTATTGCCGATCTAGCACAAGTACGACAGAAGCGCGGGAAACAGGTGTCGAATACATCCAGCGCTTCAGGACCGTGAGGAACCGATGCTATTCGGTTCACGTAAGTGAAAAAGAAGCGATCGAGTTGGCGGTGGTGGGTCTCTCATCATCGATCAAGGACGTGGCCTCCCAAGCGAGACTACCCTTCATTGGCGCACATGGTGCGTAAGCTGTCGGCATATGAACAGCGCCACCCGGATGTTTACCAGGACAAATTCAAACGTGCGGTGGCCCCGGTTGATCACGACGAGGATGAAGGTGCTGCGGGAGATCGAGAGGTAGCGAGTGGCTGAATGGACTCGAGCGGCAGGCCCCGTGTCCCGCAAATGGGTTAAGCCGGAAGGCCCTCCAAAAGGGTTCGACTTCGACGTGACCAAAACCGAGCAGATTTTCGATCTCTTACTCACGGAGAAGCATATAAAGGTACCCGAAGGCCACAAGATCCCTACGGTGCGGAGAGCTGAACGGAAAGCCATACTGCAAGTGGCATAACACGTTCACCCACACCACTAACGACTGCAGGGTGTGGCGTCAGCAGATCCAAATGGCGATAGAAAAAGGGCGGTTAATTTTCAACCAGTACGCCATGAAGGTCGACACGCACCCCTTCCCCGCCATTAACATGGTGGAGTACACTTACCATGGAGGGTGCCAGCCAGATTTCTCGTGCAATATCAACATGGTGGGACCTGGGCACCACTCTGGTAAGGATGGAGATGAGGGCAGCTGCTCTCATAGCAAAGACACGAGAGGAAGCCGCTCCGCGCGATCGGCTCCGCCACGACGGCAAGCGCTACGTCACAGAAGGAGAAGTGAAGAACATAAGATATCAGCGACCTCTCTCTGATCACCTCCTCAACAAGTATGTGAGTCAGTACGACCAACGCCGGCGATACAACGACGATGATGAAGAAGATCGTCTGGCTAGGGACGACAGGAGACGTCGTCGGCATGATCACGACGAGGAGCGATACGAGCGCCACGCCAAGGAAAGGTCCAGGGAACAAGACGACGAGGATAGGCACTGGGACTGCCCCTCTTCGGACACTCGCTGGGATTCAGGAATGAGCCGATTGCCAACAATCGGCAAGCGCCCGAATGCAAACAGAAGAAGAAGGATGCAGCTAACGTGTCTGTGTTCAAACGTCTAGGGCCTCTCCCGCCTCGGAACAAGCATGCTGAGTCCGCTGGGATGGAAGATCTCGAGGAACTAGAGGACGATGATGAAGAAGACAAGTATCATCGGCCAAGGTGGTGCCCTGATGGACTCAGCCGTTCCCAAAAACGAAGGGTTCAGCGTCTACGTGGGTTGGAAGAAGCTGAAAGGTTATACCTGCACACGTTGAGGAAGGCACGGCCTGATCTGGCCGCCAAAATTCAGCGAACCCTGGACGAAGAAGGTCGGCCACAAAGAAAAGAGTGGCGCCCCAAGCAAAGGAAAGCTGATGATGAAACATCGGCTGGCACAAACATGGTGCTCATCCTCCCAACGGAGTTTACTACTCAAGGAGTAAACGATGCACTCAAGGTGGACGACGGCGAGCGCATCGACATGACAAAGGATGAAGTTAGGCTGGTCTTATCCACTGGCCTGACCATGTAGCGGGAGCAAGTCAATGAGCAAACGTGGCAAGGCTGATCCTTGTGATCGGCCCCAAAATCTATGAAGGAACATTACAAAACCTTCATCGAACAAGCAACGTGGAGGCCGATTCCAGCAATCGGCCAAAATTATCCTCACTGTACATTCTACCTGGGTTCAACATTTTGATCCAACAGGGAATACCTGAAGAGCCGATACCATCAAGTCCCTTGAAAGAATCGGCTCGGGGGGGCACCTAGGTGGATAAAACACGAGGATATGCAATCAGAAGCGTCTTGCAAATGCCCAGCAGCCCAAGATATCCTTTGATGATGGGTATTGAAGTATGGGGGCGATACATAAATCGGCCGTAAAAAATTCAAAAAAATTTAAGCACAGCCGATGCGCAGACATGGACTTAAGGAAAGGAGCCGATCTGACCAGCAAGGCGCAAGAAGTGGACGGAGGAAGCTCGGGGGGCACCTCGCCCTGAAGATTCTCTGCTCTGAGGAGCCGATTTGTGTTGAAATCGGCTGGTTCTGCATTGTAACTTGGAAGCCGATGGTGACACATTTGGCTGATTCATTACTGTTCTCGTCTTGACTGGGGCTTGGGGGACAACTCGCCCAAAAGGTTCTTGTTCTGGGGAGCCGATTTGGTTGGAATCGGTTGGCTCTACATCACAACTGTTCTGAGAAGTGGTGTTTTTGTCCCCAGAGATATCAGTTCTAGCATCCAAGCTGATTCCGCAACAGTTCCAGGGCGCCCGCTCAAGACCAAATCACCAGCCTGCTGCGAATAGCTGTGCCAAGTGCTATCGTCATCGGCGGAGCTGGCTAACTTGGAGGGATGACTGAATTGGCCTGTCTCGCAGATTATTGTGAGAAGCTAATGCGGTGCCACCGGACATTGAGCACGGGTTAGGCTAACAAAAGGCTAAATCAGCATGAAGGACATCGGCAAGATCAAAGGAAGTTTTTTCATTGATAATAAGATTTCTTACAAGGAGGAGCCGATTGTTCGACAAAAGGAACAGATTACTACAGCTAATCCTATGCTAGTAGATCCCTACTCTAAGGGCTGTTGCTATCTTCGCCGTCGCTGGGGTAGCCATCGTCATTGCTGCTGTCGGCGAGTTCCTCGTTGCTGCTACTGTAACCTTCAGCGGAGGCTTCTTCCTCGTCATCATCATCATCCTCATCTGACCAAGCCCAGCCACGGATGCGCTTTGGCTGCGGTTCGTCGGAGGAGGTGTCGTCCTCTTGTTCCTTCTTCATGTCGGAGGAGATATCTTCGTCTTCGTCATCCTCTTCTTCTTTGGTGACGGAGGTGAATTTACCCCGGAAGGGAGGGTCGTCGTCGTCGCTCTCCGCCTCCAGTGCTCCGTCGATCGAGAATTGGAGGTCATCCTCCCCGTCGGTTAGGGGCATGGCCCCATCTCGACCGGACGAGGTCCTCGCCCTCCGGCACGAAATCGAAGTCCCACTCCCGCTTGTCCCAATGCTTGGGAGCGCGCCGGTTGTACACTTCCATCCGGTTGGGCTCGGAATCGACTCGCTTGAGGAGGAGGATTGGAGGAAACGGAAGAGGAGGAAGAGGACGACATGGCTATGAAAGGAGAGGGTTTTTGGGCTGAAGGCTTGTCCGGGAGCAGAAGGTTGAAGTGGCGAACCGTTCGGCATAGATAAATAAAGGGGGTGTAGTGGAGATTTAATGCCGTGACAGTTCTCGAGGACGTGATGCCGAAATTATCAATTCGTGCAGGAAAGCCCAGGAGACGAGGCGAAATGATGGAAGATTCTGCGGCAGTCCTGCTCTGCCACGACATGACCCGACGAAAGAAAGCGTAATGATTTTGGAAATGTCATTTCCAAAACAAGGGGGGCATGTGTTATCACCAGAATTTGACCAAGTTAGAGGTGGGCCGCGATCAAGATGGGTTTAAAGATTATATACAGAAGAAATACGTGAATCGGCCTTATCTACAAAGTTCGGGCTAGTTTGCCCTTGTATCTGTAACATAGTAGGTTACGTGTCGGTTAGTTAGAGTTTGCCTCGTGCACGGTTGGGATTATTCCCACGTTAGAAAGTCTACGGACTATAAATATGTATCTAGGGTTTATGGAATAAACAACAACCAACGTTTAACACAAACAAATCTCGGCGCATCGCTAACTCCTTCGTCTCGAGGGTTTCTCCTGGTAAGCACCATGCTGCCTAGATCGCATCTTGCGATCTAGGCAGCATAAGCGTATGCACGTTGTTCATGCGTTGCTCGTGCTGAAGCCTTTTTGATGGCGAGCAACGTAGTTATCTTAGATGTGTTAGGGTTAGCATTGTTCTTCGTATCATATGCTGTCGTAGTGCAACCCTTATACATCTAGCCGCCCTTGCACCTAACTTAGGTGTAGGGGCGGCACCCCGCTTGATCATTATTTAGTAGATCCGATCCGTTACGGTTGCTCCTTGTTCTTCAAGGATTAGTTTAATATCCGCAATAGTTAGGCCCTACAAAGGGTTGGAGGATCCAGCGGCGTGTAGGGTGGAGTTTGCTAGCCCTAGACAGGATGTTCCGGGGATCAACCTCGTGTTGGTTTTTAGGCCCTGTCTAGGATCGGCTTACGGTCACCGTACGCGAGCGCGACGCCCAATCGTGAGTAGGATGATCTGATTATGCGGTGAAAACCCTAAATCGTCGTAGATCGCATTAGCTTTATCTTGATCAAGCAGGACCACCATATATTCGTACACCTCGTACGAATCATGGGTGGATCGGCTCTTTGAGCCGATTCACGGGACAACCCGAGAGCCGATCGAGGCTCGTATTTAACGTTTACGTGTATGCCATGCAGAAACTAAGCGAGGCATCATCCAACACCTTCCTGGCCAGGTATAGGTCAGGTGGCACGCCCTTGCGACAGCATCGGACGTGTGACCAGAAGGCTTTGCGGGCCGTCGCTCTGAGGGACTGGGGCCAGCCGCAGCCCTAGTTGTTCCCGTCTCTACGGTGTTGCCAGTCGCTGCCCGCCGGTGGGTTTCTGACCGCAACACAAACACAACATGTAGCATTACAAATAGATGATCTTGATCATGATAGGAAGCTCACAAGATCTAACATGATAGCACAATGAGGAGAAGACAACCATCTAGCTACTGCTATGGACCCATAGTCCAGGGGTGAACTACTCACACATCAATCCGGAGGCGATCATGGTGATGAAGAGTCCTCCGGGAGATGATTCCCCTCTCCGGCAGGGTGCCGGAGGCGATCTCCTGAATCCCCCGAGATGGACTGGCGGCGGCGGCGTCTCTGGAAGGTTTTCCGTATCGTGGCTCTCGGTACAGGGGTTTTCGCGACGAAGGCTATAAGTAGGCGGAATGGCAGAGTCGGAGGCGGCGCGGGGGCCCCACACCATAGGGCGGCGCGGGCCACACCCAGGCCGCGCGGCCCTGTGGTGTCGGCGCCTCGTCGCCCCACTTCGTAACCCCTCCGGTCTTCTGGAAGCTTCGTGGAAAAATAAGACCGTGGGCGTTGATTTCGTCCAATTCCGAGAATATTTCCTTTCTAGGATTTCTGAAACCAAAAACAGCAGAAAACACCAACTGGCTCTTCGTCATCTCGTCAATAGGTTAGTGCCGGAAAATGCATAATAATGACATAAAGTGTGTATAAAACATGTGAGTATCATCATAAAAGTAGCATGGAACATAAGAAATTGTAGATACGTTTGAGACGTATCAAAGAGCCATTTGCTAAAGATATAATTGAAACTCTTGCTTATTTAATTGTAGCTTCAACAGATGTGGTGGGACGATATATGCTTAATCAAGATGAACCATTTAATGAGGAAGAAAAATATGCTCTAGAACAAATAGTTTCACAACAGCCACCACAATAACAATTGCATATTCCACCTGATAATTTAGGAGTGTTACGTACCACCACCTAAAGGGGATCCTTGTTTTGAGTTAAAACCTTTGCCTGAAAATCTTAAATATGCATACTTGGATGAGAAAAGCATATATCATGTTATTATTAGTGCTAACCTTTCAGCTGAAGAAGAAGAAAAATTACTTGATGTGCTGAAAGCTCACCAATCAGCCATAGGATATTCTCTTGATGATCTAAAAGGTATAAGCCGAGCTCTATGTATGCATAAAATAAATTTGGAGGAAGATGCAAAACCTGTTGCTGATTTTCAACGCCGTCTCCATCCAAAAATGAAAGAAGTTGTAAGAAAGGAGGTAATTCAACTTATTGAATCTGGTATTATTTATCCCATAGTTGATAGTAAGTGGGTTAGTCCTGTTCATTGTGTTCCTAAAAAGAGTGGAATGACTGTTGTTCCAAATGATGAAGATGAACTTGTAACTCAACGTACTATAGTTGGTTATAGGATGTGTATTTCTTTCAGAAATTAAATAAAGCAACTCGTAAAGATCATTATCCATTGCCATTTATTGATCAATTGTTGGAAAGACTGTCTAAACATTCTCACTTTTGCTATTTAGATGGTTATTCAGGTTTCTCACAAATTTCTGTTCATAAAGATGATCAAGAAAAGACCACTTTTACTTGCCCATACGGTACATTTGCTTATAGGAGAATGCCATTCGGTTTATGTAATGTTCCTGCTACTTTTTAAAGATGCATGAATGCTATATTTGCTGATTATATTGAAAATATAATGGAAGTATTTATGGATGATTTTTCTGTGTATGGTACTTCCTTTGATAATTGCATGTTCAACCTTAACAAAGTTTTGCAGTGATGTGAAGAACAACACCTAGTACTTAATTGGGAGAAGTGTCACTTCATGGTTACTGAAGGTATTGTCCTTGGACATCGGATTTCTGGAAGAGGTATAGAAGTTGACCCAGCAAAGATAGAACCTATTGAAAAGCTGCCATACCCTAGGGAAATCAAAGTGGATTATGTTACAAAGTGGGTGGAAGAAATTCCAACCAGAAGTGCAAATCATGCCATAGCAATGAAGATGCTAAAGGATGTCATTTCGTCAAGTTTGGTGTTCCCAGGTTTTTAATTACTGATGGTGGTTCTCATTTCATGCATGGTATTCTTAGGAAAACATTAGCAAATATGATGTTAACCATAGAGTTGCATCTCCTTATCATCCTCAAACAAGTGTACAAGTTGAACTAAGTAATAGGAAAATTAAACTCATTTTGGAAAAGATAGTTAATAGGTCTAGGTCTGATTGGCCACTTAAAATGGATGATGCATTATGGGCTTATAGAACTGCTTTTAAAAACCCTATGAGAATGTCTCCTTACATAATGGTTTATGGAAAAGCTTGTCATTTACCTGAGGAATTAGAACATAAAGCTAGATGGGTTGTTAAACAATTGAACTTTGATTTTAAAACTGAAGGAGAGAAGAGAATTCTTGATTTAAACCTGCTAGATGAATGGAGAAATGAAGCTTATGAAAGTTCTAGGATGTTTAAAGATAAAGTTAAAATTTGGCACGATAAGAAAATTAAAAGGAAATAATTCAAAGTAGGTGATCAAGTTCTATTATACAACTCGCGTTTTAAGTTTTCTGCAGGAAAGTTGGCTTCAAAATGGCAAGGACCATTAGTGATACAGGAGGTGTACCATTCAGGAGCTATCTGTCTTCACGGTGATATGAAAGGTAAACCCCATGTAGTCAATGGACAACGCCTAAAACATTATATTGCAGGAAAGAGTTTCATCGGAATGGTGCAAGAGTTGAATTTATGGACACTGGAAGAGGTAATTGCGAAGAATTCTGCAGTTCCAGAAATTAATAAAAGGTAACTTTTATGTTCGCAACTTTCTCGGAATTACGTAAGCTTTTACGGGAGTCATTTTTTATGGAAATTAACGTGTCGGACAAGAAACTTGGAAGGAACGGAGCCCCGAGGAGGAAAAGGGAACACCCCACGCGGCTAGATTCCCTGGCCGCGGGGGCCTACCCCTTTTTCCCCTCGGAGTCCCATTCCATCTCCTCCGACGCTCCGTTTAGACCTAAAAACCGTCAATATATACCCCTTTTTGCTGATCCAATCTTGCACCGAGAGCTTTCGAGCGTTCTTTGTTTTTGTTGTTTCTGTATGTCAGGGTTTTAGCCATGTCTTCGGGAGACTCTTTCCAGTGCTCTTCCATGGACAAGGATGATGATGAACTCGATGGGAACAGCCCCACATCCATGTGAAGGAGGAATAGGAAGAGGAAGGACTTTTCGGATGATGAAGACACTAGTAGGAAACTAGCTATAGGTGGGACGCTATTCTGTGGTGCGCCACATAATTTATTTCCGTGGCGCACCAGACAATGTGCGCCACTAAAATAGCATATTTTTGCGGTGCACCTGCCACGCATGCGCCACAGAAATAAGGTAGGCCCCACCCCTACTACCCCCAATCATTGGTTTCACTATTTCTGTGGCCCACAGGACCACGTGTGCCACAGAATTAAGATATTCGGTGGCGCACTAGCCAGGGTGCGCCACAGAAATAAGACTTTCTGTGGCGCATTTGTGTTGGTGCGCCACAAAAAATACAAATTTATGTGACGCACTTGAGCTCCATGCGCCACAGAAGATATTTTGCTCCCCACGCAACTCCACCCCCCTCTCCATGTGGATCACCTTTTTTAGCTCTGTAAAATACAAAAGAAATAGATAGAAATTTAAAAAAAAAACTTCGAGGTGCCCATGTGTGATGTCATCTAGTACCACTGAGAATTAACAAGCATGAATTTCGATTTTTTTTGCAAAATTGCATTGCAAAATCATCAAACTGGATTTCTGGTTGCATACGAACCCGAAAAAAACCGCACAATATATCAAAATGACCGGGAGAAAATTAGAAAAGAGCAAAAAGATACGGCAAAGTCAAGATTTTTTCCTGCAAAAATAGAAAATTCAAAAAAAATTATGTGGCGCACCATATGCCCATGCGCCAGAGATTCTTTTACTTTTCTGTTTTGAAACAAATTCTTTTACTTTTGGGCCTCTTATGATCCAGGATTGGTAAGACTTTCCCTTAAACTCATGCCGGCTACATGCTCCTTGAACACGCTGGGTGGTAAGCCTTTCGTTAGCGGATTGATACGTCCAAAACGTATCTACTTTCCCGAACACTTTTGCTGTTGTTTTGCCTCTAATTTGTGTATTTTGGATGCAACTAACACGGATTAACGTTGTTTTCAGCAGAACTGTTCTGGTGTCTCGTTTTTGTGCAGAAACCCAACTTTCAGGAAAAACCTCGGGATTTTGACAGAAGGCCCTATTTTCCCAGAAAACTGACGGAGCCAGAAGGACAAATCAAGTGGAGGCCCGAGGGCCCCACACCATAAGGCGGCGCGGCCTAGGGGGCCCGCGCGGCCCTATGGTGTGGCCCCCTTGGCCGGCCTCCGACGCCCTCCTTCGGACTACTTATTGGCCTCGACCTAAAAACGCACGGGGAGAAGTCGAAGTCGCCAGAAACCCTCCAGAACGCCGCCACATCGCGAAACTCCGTCTCGGGAGCCAGAAGTCTCCGTTCTGGCACTCCGCCGGGACGGGGAATTGGAGGAGATCATCGCCGCCATCACCGCCAACGCCTCTCCATCAACCAGCCATGTTTCCCCCATCCATTTGTGAGTAATTCCCCCGCTGTAGGCCGAAGGGGATGGTAGGGATTGGATGAGATTGGTCATGTAATAGCATAAGATTGTTAGGGCATAGTGCCTAGTATCCGTAGATGTTACTTTTATGATATTGTTGCAACTTGTTATGCTTAATGCTTGTCACTAGGGCCCGAGTGTCATGATCTCAGATCTGAACATGTTATTATTTCATCATGATATTCATTGTTTATGGTCTTACCTGCAAGTTGTATACACATGTCGCTGTCCGGAACCAATGGCCCCGAAGTGACAGAAATCGGGACAACCGGAGGGGATGGTAGTGATGTGAGGATCACATGTGTTCACAGAGTGTTAATGCTTTGCTCCGGTGCTCTATTAAAAGGAGTACCTTAATATCCAGTAGATTCCCTTGAGGCCCGGCTGCCACCGGCTGGTAGGACAAAAGATGTTGTGCAAGTTTCTCATTGCGAGCACGTACGACTATAATTGGAACACATGCCTATTGATTGATTAGTACTTGGATACCGTTTTATTATTATCTGCAAATGCCCTGCTATGATTGTTACATGAGTTTCTCTCATCCATGCAACGCCCGTCATCCGTCCCCGTGCCTACGGTATTTTAATCCTGCTTGTTTACTAAAATCACTACTGCTTGTCTTCGTTACTCTGCTGTCTGTTATTTCACTACTGCTACTGCTATAAAACTGTTACTACTGATAAACTCTTGCGAGCAAGTCTGTTTCCAGGTGCAGCTGAATTGACAACTCCGCTGTTAAGGCTTTCAAGTGTTCTTTGTCTCCCCTTGTGTCGAATAATTAAATTGGGTTGTACTTCCCTCGAAGACTGTTGCGATCCCCTATACTTGTGGGTCATCAAGACTATTTTCTGGCGCCGTTGCCGGGGAGCATAGCTTTATTTGGAAGTTCACTTGGATTGATATTGTTCGCTGCAAATTCTCCATCATGGGTAAACCTCGCGATACTAAGGTCGCCATATTACCATCCACTACAAGAAAAGGTACAACTACGAGTACCTCTGCTGCTCTTGATTCACCATCTGTGATAAGTAAACTTGTTTCACCACCACAAGCTTCAAATGCTGGTACTTCTGCTGAATCTGAAAACTCTTATAATATTGATGATGCTTCTGCTGTGCTTGATGATAGTGGTTCGTTAGGATCTTTTCTAGATGCTACAATTGCTAAGTCTAGACAAATTGAAAATACTGAAACTCCTGATGTTACTACACCTGTTAATTCACCTGAACTTGAATACTCTAGTGATGATCTTGATGAAGATTATGTGGAACTTGATGATGATTTTATTGAAAAATGCAATGCTACTACTGATGCAAGAAAAATTAAAAAGTTGCTTGCAGAACATGCTGTTAGATATAAACTGTCTCCTGATCCTAAATTTGCCACATCTATTATAAACATTAAGGATAAAAATTATGATTTTTCTCTTGATCTATCTTATATAGCTATTGTTGAGAAAACACCCTTTTGTGGTACTGAAAAAGAAAGTGTTGTTGAACACATGATTGAGTTATCTACTCTGAGTAGCTTCTTTTCTGATGATGTTAAGAAGCGTACTTACTTTGTTGCTAAAATCTTTCCATTCTCATTAAAGGATGTCGCTAAAACTTGGTATAATAGTTTGCCACCTAGTTCTATTAAAAGTCCAAAAGAATTGCTTGATGTTTTCTTCCGGAAATACTTTCCTGCTAGTGCTCAACATATTGCTTTGCAGAGAATCTATAATTTTGATCAGGGAGATGGAGAGAAATTGCCTGAGGCTTGGGCGAGATTTTGCTCTCTTATTAGAGCTCGGCCTGACCATGATTTGGAAAAGCATGATTTACTTGATATATTTTATAGTGGACTAACCATTGAGTCTAGGGCATACCTGGATAGTTGTGCTGGTTGTGTTTTCGGGAAAAGAACTCCAGACGAAAGCTGAAAAATTATTGGCTAAAATAGGCCGGAATCATGATGATTGGACTACGCCTGAACCAACTCCAACGCCAATATTGAAGAAGAGGGGTTTAATTAAATTGAATGATGAAGATATGAGGGAAGCCAAGAAGTCTCTCAAGGAGAAAGTTATTAAATCTGAAGATGTGAAGAATCTTCCTCCCATAGAAGATATATGTGAGATAATTCCCCCTTCATCCATGATTGAGGTAAATTCCCTTCAGCGCTTTACTAGGGAAGATATTCCGTATTCAAAACCTCTTGCGCAATGCTTAGATGAGTTTGATAATTATATTGTTAAGCAAGAAAATTTTAATATGAGAGTAGAGAATCATCTAATGGAAAATTCTCAAGCTATTAGTGAATTGCATGATATTTTGGAGAGAACCTCCAATGATGTTAAGATGCTTGTTAAACATTTTCATATGGTTCAAACTCAAATTGATCAACTCACTAAAGTGCAAAATGACTTGTTGGGAAATAATTCTAAAGAAAAACATGCTTATGAAGTAACAACTAGAGGTGGTGTTTCTACTCAGGATCCTCTATATCCTGAAGGGCATCCCAAAAGAGTTGAACAAGATTCTCAACGAACTAAAACTAGTGCTCCATCTAAGAAAAAGAAGAAGAAACATAAAAATGTTGTAGAATACTCGGAACCTGTTAATGATCCTTGATACGTCTCCAACGTATCGATAATTTCTTGTGTTCCATGCCACATTATTGATGTTATCTACATGTTTTATGCACACTTTATATCATATTCGTGCATTTTCTGGAACTAACCTATTAACAAGATGCCGAAGTGCCGATTGCTGTTTTCTCGCTGTTTTTGGTTTCAGAAATCCTAGTAAAGAAATATTCTCGGAATTGGACGAAATAAAAGCCCAGAGGCCTATTTTCTCACGAAGCTTCCGAAGTCCGAAGGAGAGACGAAGAGGGGCCACGGGGGAGCCAAACCCTAGGGCGGCGCGGCCCCCTTGGCCGCGCGGCCCCGTGGTGTGGGCCCCCGTGCCGCCTCTTGACTTGCCCTTCCGCCTACAAATAGCCTCCGTGACGAAACCCCCAGTACCGAGAGCCACGATACGGAAAACATTACTGAGACGCCGTCGACGCCGATCCCATCTCGGGGGATCCAGGAGATCGCCTTCGGCACCCTGCCGGAGAGGGGATTCATCTCCCGGAGGACTCTACACCGCCATGGTCGCCTCCGGCGTGATGTGTGAGTAGTCTACCCCTGGACTATGGGTCCATAGCAGTAGCTAGATGGTTGTCTTCTCCCCATTGTGCTATCATTGTCGGATCTTGTGAGCTGCCTATCATGATCAAGATCATCTATATGTAATTCTATATGTTGCGTTTGTTGGGATCCGATGAATAGAGAATACTTGTTATGTTGATTATCAAAGTTATACATGTGTTGTTTATGATCTTGCATGCTCTCCGTTACTAGTAGATGCTCTGGCCAAGTAGATGCTTTTAACTCCAAGAGGGAGTACTTATGCTCGATAGTGGGTTCATGCCTCGCATTGACACCTGGGACAAGTGATGTAAAGTTCTAAGGTTGTGTTGTGCTGTTGCCACTAGGGATAAAACATTGATGCTATGTCTAAGGATGTAGTTGTTGATTACATTACGCACCATACTTAATGCAATTGTCTCGTTGCTTTGCAACTTAATACCGGAGGGGTTCGGATGATAACCTCGAAGGTGGACTTTTTAGGCATAGATGCAGTTGGATGGCGGTCTATGTACTTTGTCGTAATGCCCAATTAAATCTCACTATACTCATCATGATATGTATGTGCATTGTCATGCTCTCTTTATTTGTCAATTGCCCAACCGTAATTTGTTCACCCAACATGCTGTTCGTCTTATGGGAGAGACACCTCTAGTGAACCGTGGACCCCGGTCCAATTCTCTTTACCGAAATACAATCTATCGCAATACTTGTTCTACTGTTTTCTCGCAAACAATCATCTTCCACACAATACGGTTAATCCTTTGTTACAGCAAGCCGGTGAGATTGACAACCTCACTGTTTCGTTGGGGCAAAGTACTTTGGTTGTGTTGTGCAGGTTCCACGTTGGCGCCGGAATCCCCGGTGTTGCGCCGCACTACATCCCGCCGCCATCAACCTTCAACGTGCTTCTTGGCTCCTCCTGGTTCGATAAACCTTGGTTTCTTTCCGAGGGAAAACTTGCTGCTGTGCTCATCATACCTTCCTCTTGGGGTTGCCCAACGAACGTGTGAAATACACGCCATCAAGCATATTTTCTGGCGCCGTTGCCGGGGAGATCAAGACACGCTGCAAGGGGAGTCTCCACTTCTCAATCTCTTTACTTTGTTTTTGTCTTGCTTTATTTTATTTACTACTTTGTTTGCTGCACTAAATCAAAATAATACAAAAAAATTAGTTGCTAGTTTTACTTTATTTGCTATCTTGTTTGCTATATCGAAAACACAAAAAAATTAGTTTACTTGCATTTACTTTATCTAGTTTGCTTTATTTACTGTTGCTAAAATGGCCAACGCTGAAAATACTAAGTTGTGTGACTTCACAACCACAAATAATAATGATTTCTTATGCACACCTATTGCTCCACCTGCTACTACAGCAGAATTCTTTGAAATTAAACCTCGCTTTATCGAATCTTGTCATGAAAGATCAATTTTCTCGGAATTAGTTCCGATGATGCTCGCTGCCCATCTTAATAATTTTGTTGAACTATGCGAAATGCAAAAATATAAAGATGTAGATGGTGATATTATTAAACTAAAATTGTTCCCTTTCTCATTAAGAGGAAGAGCTAAAGATTGGTTGCTATCTCCGCCTAAGAATAGTATTGATTCATGGACTAAATGCAAGGATGCTTTTATTGGTAGATATTATCCCCCTGCTAAAATTATATCTTTGAGGAGTAGCATAATGAATTTTAAACAATTAGATACTGAACATGTTGCTCAAGCTTGGGAAAGAATGAAATCTCTGGTTAAAAATTGCCCAACCCATGGATCGACTACTTGGATGATCATCCAAACCTTCTATGCAGGACTAAATTTTTCTTCACGGAATTTATTGGATTCAGCTGCTGGAGGTACCTTTATGTCCATCACTCTTGGTGAAGCAACAAAGCTTCTTGATAATATGATGATCAACTACTCTGAATGGCACACGGAAAGAGCTCCACAAGGTAAGAAGGTAAATTCCGTCGAAGAAACCTCTTCCTTGAGTGATAAGATTGATGTTATTATGTCTATGCTTGTGAATGATAGGACTAATATTGATCCTAATAATGTTCCGTTAGCTTCATTGGTTGCACAAGAAGAACATGTTGATGTAAACTTCATTAAAAATAATAATTTCAACAACAATGCTTACCGGAACAATTCTAGTAACAACTATAGGCCATATCCTTATAATAATGGCAACGGCTATGGTAATTCTTATGGAAATTCTTACAACAATAATAGGAACTCACCCCTGGACTTGAAGCCATGCTTAAAGAATTTATTGGTACACAAACTGCTTTTAACAAATCTGTTGAAGAAAAGCTTGGGAAAATTGATATACTTGCTTCTAAAGTCGATAGTCTTGCTGCTGATGTTGATCTTTTGAAATCAAAAGTTTTGCCTAATGAGAATCATCATAATAAGATTGCTGCTACAGCAATTGCCATTCAAGTTAGAATTAATGAGAATATAAGATTAATGGCTGAACTGCGTGCTAGGTGGGATAGAGAAGAAAATGAAAAACTAGCTAAAGAGAAGAATATAGCTAAAGTTTGGACTATTACCACCACTAGTAATGCTAATGCTACACATGTTGCTGCACCGTCTACTCATACTAATAAAAGAATTGGTGTTAGCAATGTTTCCACTTCTAATGCAAAGCGCGAAAAACTGCTCGAAACTGCTAAAACTCGCTGAAATTGCCCGTGATAAAGTCTGCTGAATTTTTTTCAACATTGGGGATGATGATCCCATTGCTTTAGATTATAATGGTTTGAATTTTGATGATTGCCACATCTCTGAAGTTATAAAGTTCTTGCAAAAACTTGCTAAAAGTCCTAATGCTAGTGCTATAAATTTGGCTTTCACGCATCATATTACAAATGCTCTCATAAAAGCTAGAGAAGAGAAACTAGAGCGCGAAGCCTCTATTCCTAAAAAGCTAGAAGATGGTTGGGAGCCCATCATTAAGATGAAGGTTAAAGATTTTGATTGTAATGCTTTATGTGATCTTGGTGCAAGTATTTCGTTATGCCTAAGAAAATTTATAATATGCTTGACTTGCCACCGCCGAAAAATTGTTATTTGGATGTTAATCTTGCTGATCATTCTACAAAGAAACCTTTGGGTAAAGTTGATAATGTTCGCATTACCGTTAACAATAATCTTGTTCCCGTTGATTTTGTTGTCTTGGATATTGAATGCAATGCATCTTGTCCCATTATATTGGGAAGACCTTTTCTTCGAACTCGTTGGTGCTATTATTGATATGAGGGAAGGTAATATAAAATATCAATTTCCTCTCAAGAAAGGTATGGAACACTTCCCTAGAAAGAGAATGAAGGTACCTTATGATTCTATTATTAGAACAAATTATGATGTTGATGCTTCATCTCTCGATGTTACTTGATACACACTTTCGCGCCTAGCTGAAAGGCGTTAAAGAAAAGCGCTTATGGGAGACAACCCATGTTTTTACCTACAGTACTTTGTTTTTATTTTGTGTCTTGGAAGTTGTTTACTACTGTAGCAACCTCTCCTTATCTTAGTTTTGAGTTTTGTTGTGCCAAGTTAAGCCGTTGATAGAAAAGTAAGTACTAGATTTGGATTACTACGCAGTTCCAGATTTCTTTGCTGTCACGAATCTGAGCCCACTGCCCTGCAGGAAGCTCAGAAAATTATGCCAATTTACGTGCATGATCCTCAGATATGTACGCAACTTTCATTCAATTTGAGCATTTTCATTTGAGCAAGTCTGGTGCCATTTTAAAATTCGTCAATACGAACTGTTCTGTTTTGACAGATTCTGCCTTTTATTTCGCATTGCCTCTTTCGCTATGTTGGATGAATTTCTTTGATCCACTAATGTCCAGTAGCATTATGCAATGTCCAGAAGTGTTAAGAATGATTGTGTCACCTCTGAATATGTCAATTTATATTGTGCACTAACCCTCTAATGAGTTGTTTCGAGTTTGGTGTGGAGGAAGTTTTCAAGGATCAAGAGAGGAGTATGATGCAACATGATCAAGGAGAGTGAAAGCTCTAAGCTTGGGGATGCACCCGGTGGTTCACCCCTGCATATATCAAGAAGACTCAAGCGTCTAAGCTTGGGGATGCCCAAGGCATCCCCTTCTTCATCGACAACATTATCAGGTTCCTCCCCTGAAACTATATTTTTATTCCATCACATCTTATGTGCTTTTTCTTGGAGCGTCGGTTTGTTTCTGTTTTTGTTTTGTTTGAATAAAATGGATCCTAGCATTCACTTTATGGGAGAGATACACGCTCCGCTGTAGCATATGGACAAGTATGTCCTTGGTTTCTACTCATAGTATTCATGGCGAAGTTTCTCCTTCGTTAAATTGTTATATGGTTGGAATTGGAAAATGATACATGTAGTAATTGCTATAATGTCTTGGGTAATGTGATACTTGGCAATTGTTGTGCTCATGTTTAAGCTCTTGCATCATATGCTTTGCACCCATTAATGAAGAAATACATAGAGCATGCTAAAATTTGGTTTGCATAATTGGTTTCTCTAAGGTCTAGATAATTTCTAGTATTGAGTTTGAACAACAAGGAAGACGGTGTAGAGTTTTATAATGTTTTCAATATGTCTTTTATGTGAGTTTTGCTGCACCGGTTCATCCTTGTGTTTGTTTCTAACAAGCCTTGCTACCCTAAACCTTGTATCGAGAGGGAATACTTCTCATGCATCCAAAATACTTGAGCCAACCACTATGCCATTTGTGTCCACCATACCTACCTACTACATGGTATTTTCCAGCCATTCCAAAGTAAATTGCTTGAGTGCTACCTTTAAAATTCCATCATTCACCTTTGCAATATATAGCTCATGGGACAAATAGCTTAAAAACTATTGTGGTATTGAATATGTAATTATGCACTTTATCTCTTATTAAGTTGCTTGTTGTGCGATAACCATGTTTATCGGGGAACGCCATCAACTCATTGTTGAATTTCATGTGAGTTGCTATGCATGTTCGTCTTGTCCGAAGTAAGGGCGATCTACGCTGAGTTGAATGGTTTGAGCATGCATATTGTGAGAGAAGAACATTGGGCCGCTAACTAAAGCCATGTTCCATGGTGGAAGTTTCAGTTTTGGACAAACATCCTCAAATCTCTAATGAGAAAAGAATTAATTGTTGTTGAATGCTTAAAGCATTAAAAGAGGAGTCCATTATCTGTTGTCTATGTTGTCCCGGTATGGATGTCTAAGTTGAGAATAATCAAAAGCGAGAAATCCAAATGCGAGCTTTCTCCTTAGACCTTTGTACAGGCGGCATAGAGGTACCCCTTTGTGAAACTTGGTTAAAGCATATGTATTGCGGTGATAATCCGGGTAGTCCAAGCTAATTAGGACAAGGTGCGGGCACTATTAGTACACTATGCATGAGGCTTGCAACTTATAAGATATAATTTACATGATGCATATGCTTTATTACTACCGTTGACAAAATTGTTTCATGTTTTCAAAATCAAAGCTCTAGCACAAATATAGCAATCGATGCTTTTCCTCTATGAGGACCATTCTTTTACTTTCAATGTTGAGTCAGTTCACCTATTTCTCTCCACCTCAAGAAGCAAACACTTGTGTGAACTGTGCATTGATTCCTACATACTTGCTTATTGCACTTATTATATTACTCTATGTTGACAATATCCATGAGATATACATGTTACAAGTTGAAAGCAACCGCTGAAACTTAATCTTCTTTTGTGTCGCTTCAATATCTTTACTTTGAATTATTGCTTTATGAGTTAACTCTTATGCAAGACTTATTGATGCTTGTCTTGAAGTGCTATTCATGAAAAGTCTTTGCTTTATGATTCACTTGTTTACTCATGTAATCACCATTGTTTTGATCGCTGCACTCACTACATATGCTTTACAAATAGTATGATCAAGTTTATGATGGCATGTCACTCCGTAAATTATCTTTGTTATCGTTTTACCCGCTCGGGACGAGCAGTAACTAAGCTTGGGGATGCTGATACGTCTCCAACGTATCGATAATTTCTTGTGTTCCATGCCACATTATTGATGTTATCTACATGTTTTATGCACACTTTATATCATATTCGTGCATTTTCTCGGAACTAACCTATTAACAAGATGCCGAAGTGCCGCTTGTCTGTTTTCGCTGTTTTTGGTTTCAGAAATCCTAGTAAAGAAATATTCTCGGAATTGGACGAAATAAAAGCCCGGAGGCCTATTTTCTCACGAAGCTTCCGGAAGTCCGAAGGAGAGACGAAGAGGGGCCACGGGGAGCCAAACCCTAGGGCGGCGCGGCCCCCCTTGGCCGCGCGGCCCCGTGGTGTGGGCCCCCGTGCCGCCTCTTGACTTGCCCTTCCGCCTACAAATAGCCTCCGTGACGAAACCCCCGGCACCGAGAGCCACGATACGGAAAACATTGCGAGACGCCGTCGCCGCCGATCCCATCTCGGGGGATCCGGGAGATCGCCTCCGGCACCCTGCCGGAGAGGGGATTCATCTCCCGGAGGACTCTACACCGCCATGGTCGCCTCCGGCGTGATGTGTGAGTAGTCTACCCCTGGACTATGGGTCCATAGCAGTAGCTAGATGGTTGTCTTCTCCCCATTGTGCTATCATTGTCGGATCTTGTGAGCTGCCTATCATGATCAAGATCATCTATATGTAATTCTATATGTTGCGTTTGTTGGGATCCGATGAATAGAGAATACTTGTTATGTTGATTATCAAAGTTATACATGTGTTGTTTATGATCTTGCATGCTCTCCGTTACTAGTAGATGCTCCGGCCAAGTAGATGCTTTTAACTCCAAGAGGGAGTACTTATGCTCGATAGTGGGTTCATGCCCGCATTGACACCTGGGACGAAGTGACATAAAGTTCTAAGGTTGTGTTGTGCTGTTGCCACTAGGGATAAAACATTGATGCTATGTCTAAGGATGTAGTTGTTGATTACATTACGCACCATACTTAATGCAATTGTCTGTTGCTTTGCAACTTAATACTGGAAGGGGTTCGGATGATAACCCGAAGGTGGACTTTTTAGGCATAGATGCGGTTGGATGGCGGTCTATGTACTTTGTCGTAATGCCCAATTAAATCTCACTATACTCATCATGATATGTATGTGCATTGTCATGCTCTCTTTATTTGTCAATTGCCCAACCGTAATTTGTTCACCCAACATGCTGTTCGTCTTATGGGAGAGACACCTCTAGTGAACTGTGGACCCCGGTCCAATTCTCTTTACTGAAATACAATCTACTGCAATACTTGTTCTACTCTTTTCTGCAAACAATCATCTTCCACACAATACGGTTAATCCTTTGTTACAGCAAGCCGGTGAGATTGACAACCTCACTGTTTCGTTGGGGCAAAGTACTTTGGTTGTGTTGTGCAGGTTCCACGTTGGCGCCGGAATCCCTGGTGTTGCGCCGCACTACATCCCGCCGCCATCAACCTTCAACGTGCTTCTTGGCTCCTCCTGGTTCGATAAACCTTGGTTTCTTTCTGAGGGAAAACTTGCTGCTGTGCTCATCATACCTTCCTCTTGGGGTTGCCCAACGAACGTGTGAAATACACGCCATCAATCCTAATAGTATTTCTATTTCTGATGCTGAAACTGAAAGTGGTAATGAACATGATAAAGATAATGATAAGAATGATACTCCTGATAAAGAAGAGGTTGAAGAAGAACCTGAAAAGCATGCTAAAAATAAAAAGTATACTAAAGAAGATTTTATTGCTGAGAAACATGGTAATGAAAGAGAACCTTGGGTTCAAAAGCAAATGTCTTTTCCTGCTAAGAAACTAAAATCAAAGGAAGAAGAACACTATAATAAATTTTGTGATTGGATGAAACCTTTATTCTTGCAAATCCCTTTGACTGATGCTATTAAATTGCCTCCTTATTCAAAGTATATGAAAGATATTGTTACTAACAAAAGGAAAATCCCCAATGAGGAAATTTCCACTATGCTTGCTAATTACTCTTTCAATGGCAAAGTTCCAAAGAAGTTGGGCGACCCAGGTATACTTACTATTTCTTGTTCTATTAAGAATAATTATGTTAAAACTGCTCTATGTGACTTGGGCGCCGGTGTTAGTGTTATGCCTTTTTCTCTTTATAAGAGACTTTACTTAGATAAGTTGATACCTACTGATATATCTTTGCAAATGGCTGATAAATCTACTGCTATTCCTGTTGGTATATGTGAGGATGTTCCTGTTCAAGTTACTAATAACCGCTTGATATTAACTGATTTTGTTGTGTTGGAAATGCCCGAAGATGATAATATGTCTATTATTCTTGGGAGACCTTTTCTTAACACCGCAGGGGCTGTTATTGATTGCAATAAAGGAAAGGTTACTTTCAATGTTGATGATAAGGAACACACCGTCTATTTCCCCAAGAGGATTGAAAAAGCGTGCGGAGTTAATACTATTTCTAATGTGAGAACTATCAAAGTTGGAACTATTGATTGTCCTATATATGAGCCTAAAGAAGAATATCAAACTCTTATGATTGGATCCATATAAATACAATTCAAGGTAACATGATTGATTTGAGGTTTATTTCTTCATATGCTATGTAAAATTTATTTGGTGGCAAGACTTGATCAACCTTGTTAACAAATACTTTTTATATGCATAGAGGAGGTAAACAACATCTCTTTCTTCCTCCACTTGCTCTAGTTGCTGTAGCACTTTTAATTTGCAAAGTTCCTTAGTTAATTGGAGATTTCAAAAAAATTTCTGGCTAGTAATAATAAACTTAATACCCAGAAATGTGCATTTTTCAAAGTTTTCAAAAATTCGCAAAAATTACACCGTTGGTCCTATTTTTCGACGAGGCACCTGGGAGTACCAGAGGATGACCTGTGGGGCACCACAGGGTGCCACACCACAGGCCGGCGCGGCCAGCAAGGGGGGCGCGCCACCCTGTGGTGTGGGCCCCTCCTTGCCCCACTATTTCATCTCTTTCTCCCAGCATCTTCTCTCTCCCGAAAAAACTCGAACCAGCTTTCTCTCACTCGCGTTTTTGCTCAAGAGCTCAGGATTTCTCGATCTCTTTGCTCAGCCCAGATTTCTGTCTGAAATTTGGCACATTTGCTCTCCGGTATGTGACTCCTTCGCCTATCCAAGTAGAATTTTGTTTGGTTGAGTATATCTTGAATATTTTGCTGCTGTAGGTAACATGTTTAGTTGATGCTTCAATGGCTGAAGCTTATGCTTTCAGAGATGGTTTGAGGCTGGCGCAATATATTGGAAGCAATAATCTTATTGTGCAACCATATTGTATGCAAGTGGTAGAGACCATGAAGGACGGGGGGTTTTCGGCGAAATCTTATGCCGCTATATATGATGATTGCATGATCCTCTGGAGTGGTTTTAACTTGGTGACTAGTGATCATTGTAATAAGGAAGCAAATCAGGTAGCTCATGAGCTTGCTAAGGATGCTTTTATTTCTAGTAATTCTTGTATTTGGGTCAAAGAACCTCCTAGGTTTATCCTTAGCAAACTTGCGAATGATGTAATAGTTTTATCTGATGTGTAAGCAGCAGGTTTCTTACGCATTCTTATCCTTACAAGGGTACCTAAAGCTGGGACTGGATGGTTTTTAATGAGGTGGCATGCTTGCTAATATATTATGTTTTAAAAAGAAAGCTCCGGCACCCACAATTTATTTCAGATTGATCTCATTGAGCACCACTGTCAGAGGAATGATGTGTCACTTCTATTTATTTTATTTCATATTAATTTCTATGGAATTGGAACCATTATTTGTATTCTGAACCATTCGTTATTCATTTAGTTATGTGGATTTGAGATATTGATGTAATTTAAAGAATTGTTGCAATGTATGTTCTTTAAAACATTAAAATTTAAGTTTATATTGCGGCCATTGTTGCACTTCAGAAACTATGTGCTGAAATGTTGCATACGAGATTTAAGGTCCCGCCAGAGGTGCGGCAGTCCTTCAAACGCGTTTATCGTGCCTTTTTCCGTATTTTTTAATGCCACGGGATACGGGGATCTGCTAGAGTATCTCTAGGAGAGCCTTGGTGATCCCTGTGGAGAAGAAGCGGTTGAGCTTCTCGGTGGGATGGAACGAGTCCCAGAAGAAGTACTTGCCAGCATCGTGGCATGTGAACGGGGAGACGTCGTTGCAGAGGTAGGCCATCTCGACCTTCCCCGTGGCGCAGCACCCTTCGGAGACGTTCTCCAGCCCGAGCTTCTCGGGATGGCTGATGACGTCCACCATGCTATTGTAGACGTCGACGTAGGCGAGCCTGAACCCTTGGAGCTTGGCCCGGAGCCTGGCCATCATGGCGTTGACCCTGACGTTGTATTCCCTAGCCACCATGTTGTACTCCTCGTTGCAGCCGCCGCCGCGGATCACGTTGAGAGTGCGCTCCAGCGGCAGGCACCCCATGGCCGGCAGCCCCGCGAAGGTGACCCGCCGCGCGCCCAGCCTGTAGATGGTCGTCAGGAACTCCTCGGCGCGCGCGACGAGGAAGTCGGTGTACTCGGACATGCTGTACTCCAGGAACCGGCCGGTGACCAGGAGGTAGTAGTTCTCCAGGAAGTCATTGGTGCCGACGCTGACGATGTAGGCGGCGTTGGAGACGATGTGCTTGGCGCCATCGGGCCCGACGTGCTCCGCTAGCCGCTGCTGGTACTCCTGGAAGTACTCCACCTCCTTCCATAGCGGGAGCACCGCCTGCATATGTGTTCATCCGTAGGGAGAAGAGTTAGTGTATATTGAGCCATATTGTCAGCAGCATTTCAGGTTTCCTTCTGAAACTGAACACTGATTGACTTACAAATTTAGCTGAAATTTACTTACAAATTTAGCTGAAATTTACTTACAAATTTAGCAAAAATAATTATTTTCTGGAAGAATCCTGGTATCCTCAATTCTAAATAGAGACTGTACCCTTTTGCATATAGCACAGTTTTA
Organism: Lolium rigidum; assembly: GCF_022539505.1. Lineage (NCBI taxonomy): Eukaryota > Viridiplantae > Streptophyta > Magnoliopsida > Poales > Poaceae > Lolium > Lolium rigidum. The sequence continues at coordinate 300,685,437 of NC_061508.1, forward strand.
CTGTATATTCGATTCGGTTAGCACGCCACCAGTACATTCTCGCTGTGCATAGATTGATTAGATTCTAGTCCAGGAAAGATGGGTATGGCTAGTTGATGAGAGCAACTAATAACCAAACTGACAGTCCATAGTACCATTTGACTCATAAATTCTACACTGACCACGATATGAATACGATGGCGTCAAATAGAGTACAGCACCTACTGTAGGATGTATGAGTTGAACTAGTTGGGTCGTAAATTCTACAGAAACCACGATGGCGCCAAATTCAGATAAAAATACGATGTGTCAGTAGATCGAAAAATGTCGTTCCCCAGCATATGGACATCGCCAGCAGAAGGGAGCGGAAGGAACAGAAAATGGTGTCTGATCATATAGTACAGAACTCTTTTGGCTCTGGACCTAGAAGTGCCTAGCAAGAAGCTTCTTAGCAGTCAGAACAAGACAGGACAGGGTATACATTGAGGAACATCGGCTGATCGGCTGACTATGAACCACAGCTGCACGCAGGTTGCTAGACCAACTTGCAACGGTCGATAGGCCATTCCGACCACTGAATGGAATAGAACTAATGCCTCTTCATGCAGTTAGCTGCTCGCTTCGGAAGGGAGAGATGTTTGCTCAAAGTCTCTTGGTTGTTGATGTCATATTGTCATCTATTTCTAGAGGAGGTGACATCAACAAACAAGAGAACTCCATGTACAAAAAAACCATCAACGAGAACCAACCTGAGGTTGGGTGGCTACGAGGGTGGTTATACACCCAGCCATGGTTTGACATCCGTGTGTCTCATAAAGGCGAAATATTCATTCAGTGGGAAGTGGGAGGCGATGTTCCCATTGACAGCGATGCGTCTAAATTCAAGATCCAATCCACTGGCTCAGTCTTCTAGAGGTGCTCATAGGGATGAAGTGTGCGTGTGTGCGTTCATAGGGGTGAGTGTATGCGCGTGTATGTGAGCGTCTACGTTTGTACTGTGTTTAAAAAGAAAACCAACAGAATGCTTTGCTAATTAGCAAAGGTTATATGTCAAATTGTCCATGTGCATGGAGTATTATTAAGAGAGGGGACTTGCAGAGCAGGTGCTCAATATACACCCATATCTCACACCACATAATCTTAAAACTTGAAAATTTACAGATCCTTTAAACATAAAAACTAGAATGTGGGAAAAATATTTCAGATTTTTTATGTCATTATATATATTTAAAAAATATTTTGAATGTTAAAATAATTTTAAATTGCAAAAAACTAAACTATTTTCCCATTCTATTTTTTTATTTTCAGTGACTTGCAATAAAATCGAATCAAAATAATGTATAATTTAAGAAATATAAAAAATGTGAAGGTCGCTCTGCGCACCTGGCTCTATTCAAGTTTTCCGTTTGATTAATTATCCGTCAAACCTGATGGTGGATCGATATAGACGTAAAACCTGAAAGTATGAAATTCCATGTCTGCTCGCGAATCTGCTATCCTCAGATGTCCCTATGGAGTATATCGGGAGGACAGTTCCGTGTCCCAGTGCAGACGTGCATGAACAGCATGCTGCAGGTGGGCTCGCCAATAATCCAGATTCTCGCGACTCTTAAACATGCTATTATTGATGTGTGTGGTGTATGTTTTTTCTTGCACACTCATCTAATGTTAAAAATTAAGAAAAAGCAGACTCTTTGAGACATATTTAGACAAGAAACTAGCAGACAGTTTTCACTCTTAGATTCTCACGGTAATGTCATCCTGCAAATCTCCAAGCAAATCGTCTGGGTGTGCTGCCTTTGTCTACGAATAAGTGTATTTTTACCCTCATCTTAAGAATTTTACCAAGTTTATATGTACGAAAAAATACTACTTCCTCCGATTAATATGAACCGCGTGGATGTATCTAGAATTGTAGATTTTTTTTTTTGAGGGGCATGACCGTAGGGGAATCCCCTACGGTATAGATTTTTTTATATATAATAAGGGAGCAGGTCCCAAGTACAAAGAATTACAAAAGATCTAAGGGGGGTAGAAGTGCGTGAGGAAGGACAAATACATTGTAGATATATTTTTGCTAAACTTACATCCATATTATCGATAAGTAATATATATCGAAGCATTTATGACATCAAATTAATATCGCTAGATTCATCTTAAAATATGTTATATGGTAGACCAAATTTAATGGCATACATGTTGCTACTTTTTTCCTTTTCTTATAAAATTGATCAAATTCTAGAATGTTTGAGTTAGTAAAATACGCCCTCCGTTCAATTTTCCCTTTTTCCTTTTCTAGAATATTTTAGCTCTTAGTATATTCATCACTTATTATGTGTTTATCTAGTTCACTTTAAAATGTCTAATACATCTTATATTTGTGAACGTAGAGAGTATAATGCTATCCTTATTGGTGGACGGAGGTGAGTGAATTTCAGTCATCTCACTGGTCCCTTGATCAAGACATCATCAAAACATATGGGTGAGACGATTGACCTTGACCGAGGCTTTAAAAGAGTTTTCAGGTCATTGTTTATTGAAAATACGTCTATAGAAATTGATTTTCTAACGCATGCATGACTCAACTGGCATGTGTATTTCCTATATATAATGGACCAGGTTCCTATATATGGACCTGTACGTGTGTATTACGTTAGTAACTTAAATGACCGGATTCCTCAAAATGCATACTGAATATTAGGTCATCGGAATTGCATATGGACCCCTTACGCAAACAATACGAGTAGCATTTCCGTAGCTGGTAGCATAGCTGTGTGCGTGATAATTTTACTACAGATTAGTGAGAAGTTTGTTGAGGTATCAAACGGATCAGTAAGAAGTTTGCTAAGAGTTGTTGTTGACTTGTAGTGCCATGGACCCGGGAGCTGCAGGTTGATATATACATGGATATGGTACGTACCAGAACGCTGGCGGTGCTGTTGTTGAGGCCGCTGCCGGCGGAGGCGAAGACGACACCCGTGGCGAAGTCCTTGATACTGTAGGCGGGGTCGAGGTACGCCGGCACGAGCAACGGCAGGCCGAGCGCCTCGGAGACGAAGTCCGGTGGCATGCGACCGTTGCAGAACCGCCCCGTGGCGCCGCCGCCCGGAAGGTGCAGGTCGCGCCCGTACGGCGGGAAGTTGCTCTTCAGCACCGTGTTGATCGCGTTGTTGTTGCCTGTGTCCACCGTCGAGTCCCCGAACACGATCACCGCCGGCACCACCGGCTTCTTTGCCGACGCCGATGCTGCGTCGACGACGAGCATTTGTACCTCTACCGCGGCCACGAGCAGCAGCAGAACCGCCACCGCCGTCGACGACAACCTTGCCTGGAGAAACGCCATCGATGGCGCGCGCGCTGTGGCTGCTTATGCATGTGGTCAAGGAGCGCGGCTTGCAGTTGCAGGTGCGCCTAGGCTCGCCATTAAATAGGTACGAGGTGTCAGGTGTGGGCTGGGACGACCGACGAGGAGGCTTTCAAAGTTGCGCCAAGAGGCGCATTACCCTGCCCCCCACTGTTCGGAAATATGTAGTACGGAGTACCTGAAACCGATTACTTGGGTCTTTTCGGAATTAGCAGCAAGGAGTTAATGCATGCATTGGTAATTTACTATACAGCCGGAGTAGCGCATGCGAGGAGTTAGAGGTGGATATTAAGACATGTAATTAATATCCGTTGTTAGCCTAATGTAGTATCGGTTTATATATATTTTCAAATCAGCTATTAGAGCCGTTAGTTCTAGTCAGCTGCCTATAATTATTAAAATAATATATTTTTGTCGAGTTGGAGGAGAGAGAAGAGGAAAAAGAATGTAAGTGAGCTCTAATGCAAGAGTTAGGTCTAGCACATGCTACTAGATAATTTGTGTGAATGAAAGATGGATCATGCATTGAAAAATTAGTACACCCTCCGTCCCAAAATGTAAGGCATCTAGGGATTGGTCAAAAGTCAAACCTTACAAACTTTGGCCAAATATTTAGGAAAAATTATTTAAATCTATAATATCAAATTAACATATAAGAAAATATACTTTATGGTGAAACTATTGATAATAATTTAGTCTTGTAAATGTTCATATTTTTATGTACAAACTTGGTCAAACTTTAAAACGTTGATTTTTGACTAATTCTTAAGCGCCTTACATTTTAGAACGGAGGGAGTATTTCTTAAAGCCAACTATTATACTTATTGGCTACAAATTAACTACGGATAGTATAGCATCTTACTTATAGCGAACAACCAGCTATACTATTAGAGTTGCTCTTAGACCGGTCACACCAATCATCCTTTCGGTACCGTTTCTGAAGTTACCACATCATATACTATAGAGAGACTTGAAGAGTTCACATTGCACCGTTTCTTTTCCTTGTATACACATTAAATTCACTGTAGGATCTTCTATAACTGTGAACGAGCATAGCAACGAGAGAAACTCGCAACCGCGAGCAAGAGGGCATCTCCAACGGGGAGACCCAAACCGGCGCGGCCGCGCGTCCGAGTGTGACCGTTTGGGTGGTTGTACGAACACGCGGACAGCGAGCCTCATCCACGTGTTCGTTTGGGTCGCACGCTGCGTCCAACGCGACGACCCAAAAAGACGCCACGTGGTTTGTCTTCTCTGGAAGGCCCTGCGCCATGGCAGGCCTCAACGGGACAACAATGGCGGGCAGGAGAATGCGCAGGAAAGTTTCCGAAATAGCACTAGGGCGCGCGCTCGCGCCCAATTTTTCCGCTAAGGCCGCCGGCCATAAAAGGCACCGCGCGCGGCCTCGCACAGCTCACAGCAGCCTCCGCCACCCTTCTCTCCCTCTACCTTCTCTGGCGCCCTCTCCTTCTCCGTCATCATGCCGCGCATTCTGCAGACCACGTGGGTGAAGCTCTCCCTCGCCACCCGCGCTAGGTTCCCGCGGACGACAAAGGAGGAGCGGCAGGACGCGCGATGGGTCACCGACGATGAGGCGATCCGCGTTGCGGCCGAGGGGGCGGCGAAGATGGTAGAGGACGCGAAGATGATGGAGGCGGACGAGGGTGGCTGGTACGAGGCCGCCGATGGCTGGTACGAGGCCACAGAGGACTGATGAGCGCAGATTGCACATCGTTGGGGAACCCCAAAAGGAAGGTATGATGAGCATAGTAGCAAGTTATCTCTCAGTAAGAAACCAATGTTTAATCGACCAGTAGGAGAAAGCCGTGATTTCTGAAGGTGTTGCTAGCTGACTATTGGCAGCGCGCACTACCGGCGTCAGCAACAACGTAGAACCTGCACACAACACAACAAAAATACTTTGCCCCAACTTACAGTGAGGTTGTCAATCTCACCGGTTTTGCTGAAGACAAAGAATTAACCGTATAGTGTCGAAAGATGATGATTGTTGGAAATATAACAAAACAGGTATTTGCAGTGTAAAAGAAAGGAACGGGGTCCACAGTTCACTAGAGGTGTCTCTCCATAAAGATAAATAACATCCTGGGTGAACAAATTACAGCTAGGCAATTGACAGAATAAAGACCATACATGACAAGATGATTACTATGAGATTCATTTGGGTAATACAACATAATACATAGAGTGTAATCCAACTGCGTCTACGGCTAATAATCCACCTTCCGGTTATCATCCGAACCCCTTTCAGTATTAAGTTGCAAGCAACGGATTATCGCATTAAATAATGTGTGTAAAGTAAACAATAGAATTACCCTTGGATAAAACATTGTTGTTTTCTCCCTAGTAGCAATTGCACATATACAATCTTAGAAGTCATTGTCACTCTTCCAGAAAACTAGAAGCATGAACCCACTATCAAGCATAAATACTCCCTCTTGGAGTCACAAGCATTTACTTGGCCAGAGTATCTACTAGCAACGGAGAGCATGCAAGATTACAAATAACATATGATAAGTATATATAATCGATCTCAGCATAGTATTCCATATTCATCGGATCCCAACAAACACAACATGTAGCATTACATAAAGATGATCTTGATCATGATAGGCAGCTCACAAGATCTAAACATGAGGCGCAAATTGGAGAAGACAACCATCTAGCTACTGCTATGGACTCATAGTGAAGGGATGAACTACTCACACATCATTTCGGAGGCAGGCATGGCGATGTAGAGGCCTCCGGTGATGATCTCCCTCTCCGGCAGGGTGCCGGGAAGAGCTTCAGAACCCTCCCGAGCTAGGGTCTGCGATTGCAGCTGCGATGAAACTTTTCATGGATGGAGGCTCGGATGTTTAGGTTTTTCCCGAGATCGTGAATAAATAGGCAGAAAGGCGAGGTCGGTGGCTGCCTAGGGGGCCACGCCACCCCTTGGCGCGGGCCGACCCTTGGCCGCTCCATGGGGTGGTCTGGCCGCCCTGTGGCGCCTCCTCGTCCCCCCTCTGGACTTTGTCTTCGTTACGGTGAAATATTGACTTCGGCTTTTGTTTCGTCCAATTCCAAGAAAATTGCATGTACAACTTTCTGAAATAAAAAACAGCAAAAAACAGGGAACTGACATTGTGGCATCTTATTAATAGGTTAGTGCCGGAAAATATATATAAAAGTGTAACGAAGTGTAAGCGAATCATATATAAATTGGTGTAAAACAAGCATGGAGCATCAAAAATTATAGATACGTTTGCGACGTATCAAGCATCCCCAAGCTTAACTCTTGCTCGTCCTCGAGTAGATAAGTGATAACAAAAATAATTTTTGAGGTGACATGAAGTCAACATAATCTTGATCAAGTTATTGTAAAGCATTGTGAGCTGGGATCAAAGTACTCTAAACATAGACATGATAGATATAATTCTAACAATAGAACTTAGCAACTATGTTATAACATGAGAAGTAACTCAAACAAAGGATCATGAATAATTGTGCATTGAAAGCAACTGTTTATTTATGAGCATAGAGAAAACATAGCAAAGTGATACTCAACTTGTCCTTTATGAAGTAGCAAAACATAAATGATAAGACACCTTTAAAGTTCAAAGGGCGACTAGATACAAGTAATTTAAGAACAATCAATAGCATAACCGTGAATCAATCAATAATAATTTTGTGACTATGCACATTATACTAAGAATGACAACTATGCTCTCTTAATTGGTGCATAAAGCAAGAAGATAAAGACTCAACATAAAAGTAAAAGAAAGGTCCTTCGAAGAAGGAAGCAAGATTAAAAAGTTTATAAACCTTCCAAAAAGTATGGTACTCATTAGCTTTTAGCTCTCATTACCCCTATCATAAGCATCTTGAATGGTTAAAGTTAATGTGAGGGCAAATATGAGTTATATGCTTGATAAATCACAAGTTGAAAATCTCGTGCCCCTTGAATACGAGTACCCAAACCTCATGCTACTCAACTTAGGTCCCAAATAAGTTCTTATCATTGTAAGTATACATGTATCATTGAGAACGCCAACAGAGTACCTCCTACCCCATGATATAGAAGTACTCCTTTTGATATAGGAGCAATCCCATACCAAAATGATAAGACAAACAGACAATGAGCATCTCAGCAATCCTTTTATTTACTATGGGCATAGCTTTTTATTGAACATGCATCATAGAATGATCACTAAGGTTCGCTGTAAATTTCCACCATGAATGATGTATGGCTTAAGTTAGCCGCCCAAGAGTTTCTCTAACATATATACAAACTCCATGGACTTACAAGTTTTCATTTTATTTCACACCGCTAGGCATCCATAAACAAAATAACAGGATATCAACTAAATAGAAATAAGTGCAATGTTGAAAGTGTTCCCCATGAAAGCATGGTTGTGCTAACTCCCAACTCGTAATTTGCAAGCATATAATCATAAGATAGTCACAATGGCTCAAGTTTATTAAGTGCAAGAAAGTAAATATGTCATCAAGTTTGTGGGAGCTTTACTAACTAATTTTCTCATGACAAAATTAAATTTGGAAGATAAATAAAAACATGATGAATATAATTGGAATAGCAATGATGCTAGTAGGTAGATATGGTGTACACAATTGGCAAACTTTGATTTTTGGTGGTTGGATGCACGAGTAGAGCTCATACTTAGTACAGACGAAGGCGACCAAATAAGAGAGCAATAACGGTCATAATCATGCATAGCGACAAAACATTATTAATAAAAGCATAAAGTTATATCATAGAGGCTTTAGTTGACTGGTTGTAGTCATAACATGATGTAAACATGCGCCAAGTCAACCCAATAAAGCATCAAAGGAGAATACCACAATATTATGCTTTGTATGATAGAAAAAATACATGATTCTTTCAATAGCACATTAAGCACTCTCAGCTATTTGCGACAAGTCATGCTACAACAATAAATACTAAGCATATGACAAGAATAACATCCAACATGACATGCCAAAGTCTATACCACAGTCTAGACAAGCTTTATTTTGCATCACTATAAGCATGAAATATTTTACTCGTCTCCAACACCAATCAATTTACTTGAAACAACTCTCATAGATAATAATCAATAAAGACCAGAGAGCTAATCATACATAAATAAGGAAAACTAACAAACTCTGAACAAAATAAGAATAGAAAACCAAGAGCTAAATGCAGTGCTAGAAAACTAGAATACTCGCAGAACAATAAGAGCAAAAACTAGAGTGTTCTATGCAATTAAAACGGAGCGTGTCTCTCTCCAAAACAAATATGCTGGGATCCAACAATATGTCACAGCAAACAAAACAAAATAAAACTAAAAACAAAAATAAGGATGCTCCAAGAACAACACATAGCGTATAATGCAAACAAATATAGCGCATAGAAAGATGACCTATTGCTTTGTTGATGAAGAGGGGATGTGATACGTCTCAAACGTATCTATAATTTCTTATGTTCCATGCTACTTTTATGATGATACTCACATGTTTTATACACACTTTATGTCATTATTATGTATTTTCCGGCACTAACCTATTGACGAGATGCCGAAGAGCCAGTTGCTGTTTTCTGCTGTTTTTGGTTTCAGAAATCCTACAAAGAAAATACTCTCGGAATTGGACGAAATCAACGCCCAGGGTCTTATTTTTCCACGCAGCTTCCAGAAGACCGAAGGGAATACGAAGTGGGGCGACGAGGCACCGACACCACAGGGCCGCGCGGCCTGGGTCGGGCCCGTGCCGCCCTATGGTGCGGGGCCCCCGCGCCGCCTCCAACCCTACCCTTCCGCCTACTTATAGCCTTCGTCGCGAAAACCCATGTACCGAGAGCCACGATACGGAAAACCTTCCAGAGACGCCGCCGCCGCCAATCCCATCTTGGGGGATTCAGGAGATCGCCTTCGGCACCCTGCCGGAGAGGGGAATCATCTCCCGGAGGACTCTTCATCACCATGATCGCCTCCGGATTGATGTGTGAGTAGTTCACCCCTGGACTATGGGTCCATAGCAGTAGCTAGATGGTTGTCTTCTCCTCATTGTGCTATCATGTTAGATCTTGTGAGCTGCCTATCATGATCAAGATCATCTATTTGTAATGCTACATGTTGTGTTTGTTGGGATCCGATGAATATGGAATACTATGTCAAGTTGATTATCAATCTATCATATATGTGTTGTTTATGTTCTTGCATGCTCTCCGTTGCTTGTAGAGGCTCTGGCCAAGTTGATACTTGTAACTCCAAGAGGGAGTATTTATGCTCGATAGTGGGTTCATGCCTCCATTGAATCTGGGACAGTGACGTAAAGTTCTAAGGTTGTGGATGTGCTGTTGCCACTAGGGATAAAACATCAATGCTTTGTCTAAGGATATTTGTGTTGATTACATTACGCACCATACTTAATGCAATTTTCTATTGTTTGCAACTTAATACTGGAAGGGGTGCGGATGCTAACCTGAAGGTGGAGTTTTTAGGCATAGATGCATGCTGGATAGCGGTCTATGTACTTTGTCGTAATGCCCTGATTAAATCTCATAGTAGTCATCGTGATATGTATGTGCATTGTTATGCCATCTCTATTTGTCAATTGCCCAACTGTAATTTGTTCACCCAACATGCTATTTCTTATCGGAGAGACACCACTAGTGAACTGTGGACCCCGGTCCATTCTTTTACATCTGAAATACAATCTCCTGCAATACTTGTTCTTTACTGTTCTTCGCAAACAAACATCATCTTCCACACTATACATTTAATCCTTTGTTTACAGCAAGCCGGTGAGATTGACAACCTCACTCGTTAAGTTGGGGCAAAGTATTGTGATTGTGTTGTGCAGGTTCCACGTTGGCGCCGGAATCCCTGGTGTTGCGCCGCACTACACTCCGTCACCAACAACCTTCACGTGTTCCTTGACTCCTACTGGTTCGATAACCTTGGTTTCTTACTGAGGAAAAACTTGCTGCTGTACGCATCACACCTTCCTCTTGGGGTTCCCAACAGACGTGTGTCAACTACACGCCAGCAAGATATTTTCTGGCGCCGTTGCCGGGGAGATCAAGACACGCTGCAAGGGGAGTCTCCTACATCCAATCTCTTTACTTTGTTTTTGTTTTGCTTTATTTTATTTACTGCTTTGTTTGTTCTTTATATCAAAAACACAAAAAAATTAGTTGCTTTACTTTATTTCATTTATCTTGTTTGCGTTCTCTATATTAAAAACACAAAAAAATTAGTTACTTGCATTTGCTTTATTTAGTTTGCTTTATTTACTACTGCTAAAATGGGTACTCCTAAGAATACTAATTTGTGTGACTTCACTAGCACAAATAATAATGATTTCCTATGCACACCTATTGCTCCACCTGCTACTACAGCAGAATTTTTTGAAATTAAACCTGCTTTACTAAATCTTGTTATGAGAGAGCAATTTTCTGGTGTTAGTTCTGATGATGCTGCTGCCCACCTTAATAATTTTGTTGAACTTTGTGAAATGAAAAAGTATAAGGATGTAGATGGTGACATTATAAAATTGAAATTGTTTCCTTTCTTCTTAAGAGGAAGAGCTAAAGATTGGTTGCTATCTTTGCCTAAGAATAGTATTGATTCATGGACTAAATGTAAAGATGCTTTCATTGGTAGATATTATCCTCCTGCTAAAATTATATCTTTGAGAAGTAGCATTATGAATTTTAAGCAATTGGATAATGAACATGTTGCCCATGCATGGGAAAGAATGAAATATTTGGTAAAGAATTGCCCTACCCATGGACTAACTACTTGGATGATCATCCAAACCTTCTATGCAGGATTAAATTTTTCTTCGCGGAACCTATTGGATTCAGCTGATGGAGGTACTTTTATGTCCATCACTTTGGGGGCGGCAACAAAGCTCCTTGATAATATGATGATCAACTACTCTGAATGGCACACTGAAAGGACTCCACAAGGTAAGAAGGTAAATTCTGTTGAAGAAACCTCCTCCTTGAGTGATAAGATTGATGTGATTATGTCTATGCTTGTGAATGGTAGATCTAATGTCGATCCTAATAATATTCCTTTAGCTTCATTGGTTGCCCAAGAAGAACATGTTGATGTGAACTTCATTAAAAGTAATAATTTCAACAACAATGCTTATAGGAAAAATTCTGGTAACAACTATAGGCCATATCCTTCTAATAATGGTAATGGTTATGGTAATTCTTATGGTAATTCTTACAACAATAATAGGAGTGTACCCCCTGGTCTTGAAGCCATGCTTAAAGAATTTATTAGTACACAAACTGGTTTTAACAAATCTGTTGAAGAAAAGCTTGATAAAATTGATATTCTTGCTTCTAAGGTTGATAGTCTTGCCTCTGATGTTGATCTTTTAAAATTGAAAGTTATGCCTAATGAAGATAAAGATATTAAGTCATTTGCTACAGCAAACGTCATACATGTTCGAATTAATGAAAATATTAGATTGATGGCTGAATTGCATGCTAGGTGGGAAAGAGGAGAAAACGAAAAACTTGCTAAAGAGAATAATGTAGCTAAAGTTTAGACTATTACCACCACTAGTAATGTTGATGCTTCACATGTTGCTAAACCTCCTACTATCAATGGTAAAATAATTGGTGTTAGCAATGTTTCTACTCCTAGTGCAAAGCGTGCAAAATTGTCTGAAACTGCTGAAATTGTTGAAACTGCTGAAACTGCTTGTGATAAAACTTCTGAAATTTTTCAAAATATTGGGGACAATGATCCCATTGCTGTAGATCATAATGGTTTAGATTTTGATGATTGTCATATCTCTGAAGTTATAAAGTTCTTACAAAAACTTGATAGAAGTCCTAATGCTAGTGCTATAAATTTGGCCTTTACAAAACATATTACGAATGCTCTCATTAAAGCTAGAGAAGAGAAATTAAAACTTGAAACTTCTATTCCTAGGAAGTTAGAAGATGGCTGGGAGCCCATAATTAAGATGAAGGTCAATGATTTTGATTGTAATGCTTTATGTGATCTTGCTGCAAGTATTTCTGTTATGCCTAAGAAAATCTATAATATGCTTGAGTTGCCACCATTGAAAAATTGTTATTTGGATGTTAATCTTGCTGATAATTCTACAAAGAAACCTTTGGGGAGGATTGATAATGTTCGCATTATGGTTAACAATAACCTTGTCCCCGTTGATTTTGTTGTCTTGGATATTGAATGCAATGCATCTTGTACCATTATATTGGGAAGACCTTTTCTTCGAACTGTTGGTGATATTATTGATATGAAGGAAGGTAATATTAAGTATCAATTTCCTCTCAAGAAAGGTATGGATCACTTCCCTAGAAAGAGAATGAATTTACCTTATGATTCTATTATTAGAACAAATTATGATGTTGATGCTTCATCTCTTGATAATACTTGATTCACACTTTCTGTGCCTAGCTGAAAGACGTTAAAGAAAAGCTCTTATGGGAGACAACCCATTATTTTACTTCTGCACTTTTGTTTTATATTTGAGTCTTGGAAGTTGTTACTACTGTAGAAACATCTCCTTATCTTTATTTTATTGCATTTTTGTGCTAAGTAAAGTCTTTGATAGTAGGGTTGATACTAGATTTGGATTACTGCGCAGAAACAGATTTCTTACTGTCACGAAATTGAGCAGCCCCGTCTGTAGGTAACTCAGAAAAATCTGCCAATTTATGTGCGTGATACTCAGATATGTACGCAACTTTCATTCAATTTGAGCTTTCATCTGAGCAAGTTAAGTGCCCCAGAAAAATTCGTCTTTACGGACTGTTCTGTTTTGACAGATTCTGCCTTTTATTTCGCATTGCTTGTTTGATGGATTTCTTTGTTCCATTAACTTTCAGTAGCTTTGTGCAATGTCCAGAAGTGTTAAGAATGATTATGTCACCTCTGAATATATGAATTTTCAATTATGCACTAACCCTCTAATGAGTTTGTTTTGAGTTTGGTGTGGAGGAAGTTTTCAAGGGTCAAGAGAGGAGGATGATACAATATGATCAAGAAGAGTGAAAAGTCTAAGCTTGGGGATGCCCCCGTGGTTCATACCTTCATATTTTAAGAAGACTCAAGCATCTAAGCTTGGGGATGCCCAAGGCATCCCTTCTTCATCGACAACTTATCAGGTCACCTCTAGTGAAACTATATTTTTATTCCGTCACATCTTATGTGCTTTACTTGGAGCGTCTGTTTGTTTTTATTATTGTTTTTGTTTGAATAAACTAGGATCCTAGCATTCTTTGTGTGGGAGAAATACATGCTCCACTGTTGCATATGAACACATGTGTTCTTAGCATTACTTTTAATGTTCATGGCGAAGGTTGAAACTGCTTCGTTCATTGTTATATGGTTGGAAACAGAAAATGCTTCATGTGGTAATTGGTATAATGTCTTGAATAATTTGATACTTGGCAATTGTTGTACTCATATAGATCATGTTTAAGCTCTTGCATCATGTACTTTGCACCTATTAATGAAGAACTACATAGAGCTTGTTAAAATTTGGTTTGCATGATTGGTCTCTCTAGAGTCTAGATATTTTCTGGTTAAGGTGTTTGAACAACAAGGGAGACAGCGTAGAGTCTTATAATGCTTGCAATATGTTCTTATGTAAGTTTTGCTGTACCGGTTTATACTTGAGTTTGCTTCAAACAACCTTGCTATCCTAAGCCTTGTACTGAGAGGGAATACTTCTCGTGCATCCAAAACCTTGAGCCAAAATCCATGTCATTTGTGTCCACCATACCTACCTACTACATGGTATTTTTCTGCCATTCCAAAGTACATTACTTGAGTGCTACCTTTAAAATTCTATTCCTTGTCTTTGCAATATATAGCTCATGGGAAAATATCCTTAAAAACTATTGTGGTAAAGAATATGTAGCTTATGTATCTTATTTCTTATAAGTTGCTTGTTGAGCGATAACCATGTTTCTGGGGAGGCCATCAACTTTTACACCTTTGTTGAATATCATGTGAGTTGCTATGCATGTTCGTCTTGTCTGAAGTAAGGGCGATTTTCATGATCAAATGGTTTGAGTATGCATATTGTTAGAGAAGAACATTGGGCCGCTAACTAAAACCATGAACCATGGTGGAAGTTTCAGTTTGGACACCAATCCTCAATCTCTTATGAGAATATTATCTGTTGTTGAATGCTTATGCATTAAAGAGGAGTCCATTATCTGTTTTCTATGTTGTCCCGGTATGGATGTCTAAGTTGAGAATAATCAAAAGCGAATATTCTCGGAATTGGACGAAATCAACGCCCAGGGTCTTATTTTTCCACGGAGCTTCCAGAAGACCGAAGGGGATAGGAAGTGGGGCGACGAGGCGCCGACACCACAGGGCCGCGCGGCTTGGGTGGGGCCCGCGCCGCCCTATGGTGTGGGGCCCCCGCGCCGCCTCCAACCCTACCCTTCCGCCTACTTATAGCCTTCATCGCGAAAACCCCTGTACCGAGAGCCACGATACGGAAAACCTTCCAGAGACGCCGCCGCCGCCAATCCCATCTCGGGGATTCAGGAGATCGCCTCCGGCACCCTGCCGGAGAGGGGAATCATCTCCTGGAGGACTCTTCATCACCATGATCGCCTCCGGATTGATGTGTGAGTAGTTCACCCCTGGACTATGGGTCCATAGCAGTAGCTAGATGGTTGTCTTCTCCTCATTGTGCTATCATGTTAGATCTTGTGAGCTGCCTATCATGATCAAGATCATCTATTTGTAATGCTACATGTTGTGTTTGTTGGGATCCGATGAATATGGAATATTATGTCAAGTTGATTATCAATCTATCATATATGTGTTGTTTATGTTCTTGCATGCTCTCCGTTGCTAGTAGAGGCTCTGGCCAAGTTGATACTTGTAACTCCAAGAGGGAGTATTTATGCTCGATAGTGGGTTCATGCCTCCATTGAATGCTGGGACGATGACGTAAAGTTCTAAGGTTGTGGATGTGTCGTTGCCACTAGGGATAAAACATCAATGCTTTGTCTAAGGATATTTGTGTTGATTACATTACGCACCATACTTAATGCAATTGTCTGTTGTTTGCAACTTAATACTGGAAGGGGTGCGGATGCTAACCTGAAGGTGGACTTTTTAGGCATAGATGCATTCTGGATAGCGGTCTATGTACTTTCTCGTAATGCCCTGATTAAATCTCATAGTAGCTAGTCATCGTGATATGTATGTGCATTGTTATGCCCACTCTATTTGTCAATTGCCCAACTGTAATTTGTTCACCCAACATGCTATTTCTTATCGGAGAGACACCACTAGTGAACTGTGGACCCCGGTCCATTCTTTTACATCTGAAATACAATCTACTGCAATATTTGTTCTTTACTGTTCTTCGCAAACAAACATCATCTTCCACACTATACATTTAATCCTTTGTTTACAGCAAGCCGGTGAGATTGACAACCTCACTGTTAAGTTGGGGCAAAGTATTGTGATTGTGTTGTGCAGGTTCCACGTTGGCGTCGGAATCCCTGGTGTTGCGCCGCACTACACTCCGTCACCAACAACCTTCACGTGTTCCTTGACTCCTACTGGTTCGATAACCTTGGTTTCTTACTGAGGAAAAACTTGCTGCTGTACGCATCACACCTTCCTATTGGGGTTCCCAACAGACGTGTGTCAACTACACGCCAGCAGGATGCCTTGGTGAAAGAGCAAGATCTATATCCCGTGTTTTGTGTGTTTGATGACAACACTTGAATGACTTTAATCGTGAGCAAAGATTATCTTTGATAGATTTGCAAGTGCACGGTGCCCTCACTGAACACGTCATGAACGGAAGACTGAAGCGTAGCTTATAGATTTTCTGGTTTTGTGTGTGTGTCGCGAGGTGACATGGTTGGAGAGAAATCAGGAAAAAGGCAGTTTCTGCCTGACCGGTACTACCGGTACCAGGAGCGGTATTACCGATACCCTACTGATACCGCTCCGCCGTACCGCTCTGGAAAATTGCACTGAAAAGCCCCACAGAGTGCGTTATGGGGCGATTTACACAGAAATAACCCTTTTCTGAAACTATGGCACAGACTGACCCTCCGGCCAAACTATTTCACCCATCTAACCCTTTTGTGTGGCGCCCCTCACATCAGCGTCACACCTCACTGTGTGGCGCCCGTGCGGGCGGTGCCACTCTCCCATCCAACGTGGCGTCCTCGAAGCTGAGGTGTGCACCGATCTGACGTGGCAGGATGTGTGGCGCCGCTCCCATCTGAAAGGACACGGATGTCGCCTAGAGGGGGGGTGAATAGGCGATTTAAAACTTTTACGAGATGGGCTTAACAAATGCGGAATAAAACTAGCGTTTACTTTGTCAAGCCCAAAGCCTATAAACTATGGTTCACCTATGTGCACCAACAACTTATTCTAAGCAATGGTTCACCTATGTGCACCAACAACTTATGCTAAGCTAGACAAGCAACTTATGTGATAGCAAGATATATATATATAACTTCAAGCACGATGGCTATCACAAAGTAAAGTGCATAAGTAAAGAGCTCGGGTATAGGAATAACCGAAGTGACGCGGAGACAACGATGTAGCCCGAAGTTCACACTCTTGCGAGTGCTACTCTCCGTTGGAGCGGTGTGGAGGACAAGTCACTCCAAATGCACGAGGGCCACCATATTCTCCTCGAGAATTCCCACCAAAAGGGATGTCCTCGATCCACTATGGGACCTTAGGAAGGTCACCGAACCCGCACAAAGCTTGGGGCTATCTCCACAACTTAATTGGAGGCTCCCAATAAATTGCCACAAAGGCATTGCCCTTGAAGATTCTCCACAACTTAATTGGAGTCCCCAAGAACACCACTAAGATGCCACAAAGGCCTTGCCCTTGAAGATTCTCCACAACTTAATTGGAGTCCCCAAGAACACCACTAAGATGCCACAAAGGCCTAGAATCCGTCTAGGGTTCCAAGAACCCAAGAGTAACAACCTTCTTGCTTTCACCTCCACGAATCACCGTGGAGAACTCAAACCGATGCACCAAATGCAATGGCAAGAACACCACAAAGATGCTCAAGTCCTTCTCTCTCAAATTCCAACAAAGCTACAAAAGCTATTGGGGGAATAAGAGAGGAAGAACAAAGGAATTCACAAAGAACACCAAGATCAAGATCTAGAGAGTTCCACTCACAAAGAGATGGATTTGATTGGTAGAAATGTAGATCTAGATCTCCTCTCTCTTTTCCCTCAAATGGGGGCAAGAATCATGGAGGGATTGAGAGATAGTGCAAGCTTCTCTAGTTCAACAATGGAGGAGAGAGAGTGTGAGAGAAGCAACGGCCCAAGGAGGAAGAAGGGGGGGTATTTATACCCCCCAAGAAAATCGAGCCGTTGGGCAAAACCGGCCTCACATCAGACTTGCTTTTCTTCAGGTCCTTAGCCATTTTTCGAGGGGCCGGATATTTCCGAAATGTCCGGCCCGGATAATCCGGCCCTGGGACAAAACCTGGACAATATCCGGGCAAATGTCCGGCCCCTATACTGAGCAGCAATTCCTCAGGTCCTTAGCCAATTTCGAGGGGGCCGGATATTTCCGAAATATCTGGCCCGGATAATCCGGCCTGGCAAACTGCAGAAACACCAAAACTAAAACGGGCATAACTTTAGCATCCGGACTCCGATTTTGATGATCTCGGGCTTGTTTTGAAGCTAGGAACAAGCTCTACAAAATCATGCATGAAACCATCATAGTCCAACAAGGGAGGATAGAAACAAATTATGAAAGGTTTGACCTATCTAAAAAAGACATACCGGTAAAATCTCCAATCTCGAAAATGCAACAAGTTGCCCGTGCAAAAACCATTCTTGATGAACTAGAGCTTGTCATGAGAATAAGCACAAGCTCTAAATCATCACATGGATAAGATCCAAATAACAACCAAGAAAGATGATGAACCAAACTCGAAAACGCAACAAGTGATCTATGCGAAATCCGTTTTCGATGAACTAGAGCTTGTCATGAGAATAAGCACAAGCTCTAAAACATCACATGGATAAGGTACAAATAACAACCAAGAAAGATGATGCAAGGATTCAAAGGTTTGAGCTCTCTCCGAACGATATGATCGAGTTACTCATCAATTTCTTCTTATTGAAACCTTGAAGCCAACAAATGGTTCAAGAATTGCCTATGGACAACTCCTACAAATATAACTCAATGCAAACATTAGTCCATAGGGATTGTCATTAATTACCAAAACCACACATGGGGGCTCCATGCACTTTCAATCTCCCCCATTTTGGTAATTGATGACAATCTCTTTAAGAGGGTTTATATAAGGAATTTAAGTAACAAATAAGTTGAATATATAGAGCAAACTCCCCCATAATATATGCATGTGTGAATGATCTTGACTTTCATTGCATATATTGGCATTCAAAGCCTAGTGGAGTTTCCTCTAAATATTCAACTATGCAAAGCAACAAGATGCAATGCAATAAAGGCACATGCTTAAGCACAAAGCAAAGACATAACCAAATTCCCTTAAACCCTCCAAACTTCTCCCCCATTGGCACCAATTGCCGAAATGGGTGAAAAATTTAGAAGGCCAATATAGTGAGAGTTCCTCCATAGCGTGTGCATTTCTCATAATTTGAGTGGAATCAAATGCACATATCCAATGACGAATATTCGGAAGGAATCACACTATAGAAAGGATCAAAGATTGCAAAAAGATAACAAAGTCAAGAAGCTTCAACAAATGAAGCAAGCAACCAAATGAACCACAAGGAAGATACCAAAAGAAAGATAGATATTATGATAAGATCAAGAAGATTGCTCTAAATAATATGAGGAAGCTCCCCAAGGTTTGTGCACAAAACTAGACAATTTGCATTGGAATATAAAGTGCACAAACATGGAATCATCACTCCCATAATATCATTCAAAAACAAAAGATACCAAGTGAATCAAACTCTAATGATCACCACAAGATAGTGTTCTAAATCAAATGAGGAAGCTCCCCAAGGTACATGCATAAAATAAAATGTTGCATTTGAATACAATATGCATAACATGGAATCCTCACTCCCTCATTTAAAACACAAACATTTGTAATAGATCATAGATAGAAAAGTAAGCTAAACACTTGCAACAAACAAATATTTGAGCAACAAGTAAGAGGTACCATAATAAAAAGGCTCAACCAAGATGATATGTGAAAGGCATGATAAATCATATTATAAGACTATTACAAGGATGAGCAAAAAGCATCATCATAGTGTTCAATGAATTATATTGCTTAGCATGACCAATCAACACGCAATAAATAAATAAGATATCAAAAGGAGATGTATCATCTCTTATGTATATAAGTTTCTCTAAGTGGGCAATATCACAAAGATATTTATCCACAAAGAAACATGCACACACAAAATAGATACGCAAGGAAAAATAGTATGATATCCAAGGCAAAGTCATGCAATATACCAATAAGAATTTTTGCTTAATAGCATGGCCAAAGGCTCAATTTTATCTTATTGTACATTCATGAACTTCAACCACAAACAACTAAAATACATCACAAATATCAACAAGGAATAGAAGATAGTTGGGATGCATTTGAGAAAGGCAACAAGTATCACAAACGGGAATACCAAAAGAAGTAACTCAATTTGCACTTTCATCGATATTGCACATGTGAGAGGCTTGAGGAATTGATATGCAATAAAATTGCTAGATAGGCATAGATGGGATGGGTGAATCATGATCATGATTTTATATACTTCCCAACATATGTGCTCATCTCAAAATACTCACATTCACAATAAAGAGGTTTCGTTAAGACTTTTGCAAGAAGCACAACATTTGCAAATCAAGAGATTCATGCCAAGATGCAACCATAAGGTTGGATACAAGAAAAGTATGCATGAGAAGATACTTGTTACCAAGATAGCATTGGTGTGGATGTAGTAGATATGTGTTCGTTGACCATCCTAGCTTGTCTCAAGTTACCATTGAGTCACCACTTCTTTCCAAGAGTGAGACAAGCATCCAATGCATATCCATTGTACCTAACACAAAGGTAAGTACAAAATGGTCCCCAAACTAATTGGGTCCGAAGTAGTTAGACACACTACAACATATAGGACAAACTCCACAATTCTATGTGCATATAGATATGAAATTGAATTTCATGCACATCTTAGCCAAATCAGGATTTGATGGAGTTTACCCTATATATTGGATCAAAGAAAGTGACACATGCCATAAGATATACATATATTAAATATGCATGCACAATACTTTCAAGAACCAAAGGAAGATACAATTTGGACAAAACACCAAATAAACCAAGAGACAATGGTTGTCCAAATTATATCAAAGAATCAAATCAACACAAGATTGACTCCAAAGACTTATCTCATTATAAGAATCTAATAAAGCCTAAGCACAAAGGAATGAGATAACCAACTCCCAAGAGAGCAAGGTTCCAACAAATAAACCAAACCCTCGACACTTTTTATGATGACACAAAGTACCAAAAAGAAAATTTATGTCTCCCAAAACCAAATTTTTGATAAAGATCAAGAGATGTTAAGCATTCTAATAATATAGAAGAGCTCCCCCAAGTTTGGTGCATTATCTAGGATTTTTTATATGAATACAAAATGCACAAAACTAGGATCATCACGCTACCTATATCTTCTAACAATGCTAAGAAAGTTTGAATAGACAACTTAGATCCATAATATGCAACGAAGACACATGGGAGTAAAAGAACAACACATTCATGGCAATAAATAAGATAATTTAAACACACGAGCCAATGTAAATATGATCAATAAATTTCTACCTCATAATAGATTGCCAAGTGTCCTAGGACACAAGGTATTAAGAAATATTTCCCGGTGGTAGTTTGTAAGTATATGTAAGATCATATTTACACCAAATAAAGCATATGGTAAAAGATAAGAGTTAACCATCATGCAAAGAGAGTTTCTTGATAGCTTCAATTAGTCATACCAACATGCAAAGCAATTAATAGTATTCACACCAACATGCAAAGCAATTAATAGTATTCATACCAACATGCAAAGCAATTAATAGTATTCATACCAACATGCAAGGCAATTAATAGTATGACTTGAACCATATGGTTTTCCAAAAATGTATTGAGGGTCACATTGTGAAAAACCATGCCAAGAAAAACTTTCATACATAAGATTCACTAAGATATTAGCAATGAAGCCATTTAAGAAAATTGGAACTTGTTTGAGCAAACATGCCACATAGGAGAGAGATAATTTACGGTATCAATTCTATGTGACACAACCTCAAATGTTCACATTTTCTAGGCTTGTAATATGCACAAAGCTTATTACTCCCCCATAATGTGATAAGGAATTTATTTTCACAAGAGGCAAATAAGATCCAAGTAGAGATATTAATGGACATTAGAATTTGAATTTCTCATGAAGATGACATACCACATAGCGACTAGATAATCTCGCAATATCAATTCTAAGTGATATTCCTCATGTACACACATTGTTTAGGATCATGAAATTCCCAAAGGAATATCACTCCCCCAAAATGGGATTGTCCATTAATCGCTCATAAGAGCCATATAAGATACAACAAGATGCAAAGAGGCTCCAACACAAACACAAATACATGGTGTGCAACCCAACATGCATAGACTTGATTTCTCAAGCAAAACTATTAGGAAGCACAACATATACAAACACATGTTAGGAACAAAACTAACACATGCAAAGGGGCGAGTAACTTTCAATATCAATGAGTTGAGAACATGTTACCGCAAGGAGGAACATTGGATATATGATAGTAGCAAGATAATCAAAAGACTTGGCTTGATATAATATAAATGATGAAGATCCCTTAATTCTTCATGATGTAGCCAAGTCTCCAATGCCCTCCAACAAGCACCTATTGATCAAATTTTGGATTGTTGGTCCCCAACTAAGTTGGGTCCTAAGAGGTTAGTCATAATAGGCTTGGCAACCCAAATGGTTCTTTTCTTGACACCACTTTGAGCACCAACAAATTTGGCAAACACATTGCCACCCTCATCCTTACGAAGAGAATAAACATCATCAACGATGATAGAGTTGGATGAGGTACCAATAGTGCAAAAGGAGGAGATGTGGCCCTTCTCGCGGCATATGTAGCAAGTTCTTTTCTTCTCCTTCTTCTCACTAGATTTCTCCACAATGGGAGCATTGGCTTGATTCTTCTTGGGAAGTGACATTTCTTCAACTTGAGGTTGAATATGAGTTTGATCTTGAGGCCGCTCCCTTTTTGCTTCTTCTTCAAAGGGCAAGATCTAACATGATGCCCTTCAATTTTGCACTTGAAGCAAACAATTTTGGCCGGGTCTTTGACTTGTAATTGGCCCTTCTTAATCTTGTTGTTCTTGGACTTGATCTTGTTGTTGGAGTTGAATCCAAGTCCACTCTTGTCATTGGGGGATTGTTGCACACTTAACATTTTATCAAGTTTGCATTTCCCTTCATGACCCTTTACCAAGTCGTTCTTCAAAGAAGAGACTTGGTGACAAGGTATCAACTTGTCAATGCCTATGGATTGTAGGCTAGGGTTTAGTTGGAAGTAGAGGGCAAGTAGATCTCGAAGGTTTCAGCCGAAAAGTACTCGACGATTATGAAAACTAGGGTTTGCAGACAATGATTCGATGATCTCTTCGTCCCTCGACTCCCCTTTATATAGGAGGCGGAGCCGAGGGTTTCTTTTTGTACAAGTTACAGAGTTCGGGACGGTTTCTAACTCATCCCGCCAGATTACAAATTACACTTCCTATTACAACTCTAATTTTCCTTAATATATCTTGGGCTCCCGAATCTTCTTATTCTTCGGGTAGTGGGCCTTCAGTAAACCCCGGGTACTATCTTCGGCAGGCCCATTTGGGATGCCTATGTCAGTAGCCCCCGAGATTTTGCTTGAATCGTAGAGTCAGGGAAAATCTCCACTGTTTATTTTTATTTGAGAGCTTTAACCTTTTTATATTTCTCCACATAAAATTCTATATTGTACAGGGATAATGGTAGTTGGGGCTAGTTCATCTGACGGATCGTGTACTAGTTAACCGCTCTAGTGGCAATCCGCAAAACCTACTTCAAGATCACGTCCCCGGACATGATCTCGGGATACTCGGTGTAAACTTCGACAGGTGCCGCTTAAGGTCTTACCATTCCGTCGAGTCCCGGTCAAATTTATCGGGTACCTAACGCGTCCGTTAGGATTTTTCTTCGTATCCGTTGATACGGATAAAAGTAGCAGAGCGCAGTCTTTGGCGATGCCACGCCCGGCAGAACGGATCTGGGTCTTACCTTCGCAAATTTGCGGCATTCAGAAATTGATCGCAACTTTGGCGTTCGAGAATATATTGTCGAGTGCTTTTCCGGCTGTTGGAATGGCACATTTTATCGAGTCAAATATGACTTATATTGCTCTCCCGATGGGAGTATATGTAGAGTTAATTATAACTCGAAATATACTCTCTTGCTTTTCTATCTTTTTTCCTTTTTTATTTCATCGGGCACGCGAACAGCGTTCCCGATGGGAGTAGCCCCGAGGCTACAGCCAAGAACTTGTGCTTGGTTGTAGGCTCAACATTTTAGTCCACCTTGTCGCTATATTGTCATTATTTCCCGATATGATCTTCTTTTCATCTCTCGGGTGCGCGAACAGCGCTCCCGATGGGAGTAGCCCCCGAGGCTACAGCCAAGGACTTGTGCTTGGTTGTAGTCTCCCACAATTTCTATATTGCCATACTCGAAATTTTACTTTTATTGAAGTAGCCCCCGAGCATTTGGGCAAAAACTTGTATTTGACCAAAGGCTCCCGAAGTATTCAAATAACTTCTCCTGTCGCCAATCTTCTTTTATTTTTCTTGTCGGCACGCTACCCTTAGTCAAATTCATTTCATCTCTGTTAATAGTCGGGATTTTTCTGTCTTGTGGGTCCATTGTTGCCACCACGTTGACACGTCGTGCAAGTGGGGGACACACGTCCTCCGCTTTTCCTGGCGCACGTACGGTAACGCCTATCTTAGTAAAAATACCTTTTTACCCTTTTATCTACAAGATCTTGTTTCACCACACGATTTTCTTCATCCAACGGTGCATTGCTTTGCCCGATTTTTATATAAACCTTTCTTCAACCTCCGTTCACTCCTTCGCTTGCGCCGCACATCTGTTCCTCTTTGCAAAAACTTCCCCTGCGCCCAACTCTCTTTGATCTTCCGCACGCACGAACATTGCTTTTCCAGTGCCGTTGATGCCACCGCGCACGCGACTCACTCGCCACAGCACTCCAGAGTCCAAGATGGCCGCCGAAGACCTTGAATGGGAGAGATCTAAAATCTCCAACCAAGACGTCAACACGCTGAAGAGGCTTGGCCTGATGAAGAAAGAGGACGCCATCCGCTTTCCCAGCGAAGAAAGCTACCCAAACCCTCCAATGGAGTACCGGGTTAGTTTCGTTGATCACCTCATCCGCGGCCTTTCTGCCCCAATTCACGATTTCCTCCGCGGCCTTCTTTTTGTTTACGGGATTCAACTGCACCAGTTGACCCCCAATTCCATCCTCCACATTTCCATTTTTATCACGCTGTGCGAATGCTTCCTTGGAATCCCTCCCAACTGGGCTCTGTGGAAACGCATTTTCTGCCTCCGCCGCAATGGCTCCCACAACGCCACTTATAACATAGGCGGCGTTGTTATCTATGTCCGAACTGACGTTGATTACTTCGACGTCAAATTTCCTGATTCTGTCCAAGGGTGGCGCAAAAGGTGGCTCTACATACACGAAGAAAGTGCCAACTCTGTGGAACACAACATAGTCCCTTTCGACGGAAGTGCCAAAATTCAGCGCCGCCGCTCCTGGGACGCTGAAGCTTCCGAAGAAGAGAAAAAGGCGACAGAAGCACTTATGTCTCGTATTCATCAACTTCAAAATACTCGAGGCAAAGAACTGTCGGGTGTTCAAATCACTGCCTACTTCCTTAGGATTAGAGTGCAGCCTCTTCAGGCTCGCAAAAATCCCCTTTGGACGTATTCTGGTGAAAACGACGCCAATAGACTCTCCAGTGATCTTTCTGCAAAGGACTTGGAGAAGTTGATTCGAAGAATTTCCCGCTTGGCTAAGAAGGATCCTATTCCCTCC
Source organism: Lolium rigidum (assembly GCF_022539505.1). NCBI lineage: Eukaryota > Viridiplantae > Streptophyta > Magnoliopsida > Poales > Poaceae > Lolium > Lolium rigidum. The sequence goes on from NC_061508.1 coordinate 300,710,991, forward strand.
TCTTGTCGCGTGGAACCATACAGCTCCGCCAATCCTCTCCCCGAGGTATTTTGTCTTCTCGAGTTTTTGTCTTGTTCCGAACTTTCCCTGCATCTCATTGTATTGATATCTCTCTAATTTTTCTTTTGTCGCTATTTTCTTGCAGTAACCATCCTACTATGGCTTCCCTTCCTCCTCTTCCCGAGGATGGAGAAGTCGAAGAACAGAGCCATCGTTGCCGAAGACACCCAAGGTTCTTCTATTCCTGAAAGTGAAGTCGCAGGTTCTCACAAATCATGCGGCTTCCCATGAAAAAGAAGTTGAATCGAAGCCGGCGAGTCGACGCAATCCCTTCCTCCTGCTGTTTCCCCAAGGAACAAAAGGAAAAGGAATGATGCCGAGGATTCTGGCACTTCTAAGGCTGAAAAAGTTGTTCCTTCTCATCCGAAGGCAGCTTATGATCCTTATATTGAATCCCTCGTCAGCTCGTAAGTCATCTTTATTTCTCCCTATTTCTGTACTCGAAATGTTTATCTTGTCTTGCTTTTTATGCTGCCGATTTTTGATCAACAGTGATGATGAGGAAGAAGTACCAACTGTTGACGTGGCTCCTCGGACAAGCACGTCACATACTGTCCTTGCCTCAGACACGCTAGTTGAAGGAGAAGAATCCTCGCCTCCTCAACAAAACGTCGTCACCACAACTCCGCCTGACAAGCCCCCTTGCTCCTTCACCAAAAAGGACAAGGATTGAAACGATTGTTGAACCTGCCCCTCAATTGGGCAGCTCTTCGACTCTGCTCTTAGATGATGTAAGTTTGTCGATATCTATATTTCCTCTATTTTGCTTTTTCACGCCTTCACTCTTTTTTCATGCCGATGTTTCTCTTGCTGTGTTCTTTTTTAACAGCCCATGATCAAAGAGCTTCTCCGCATCGGATCCCAATTCATTGGGTACCGTGAGTATGCTAGCAGAGCCGAAGGTAACAACTTTTATACTTGCCGTTTTTTCTTGACTTTTTGCTCCTGTTGCTTGTCGCGATTTTTGATCTTTCTTCTTTTTATTTTTATTTCGACAGAAAAACTTGCAGAGGCCAACAAACGTGCCGACGCACTTGCTCAAAAACTTGAGCAAAGTGAGGTGGCTCGCAAGAAAGCCGAACTTGTTGCTAGCGAAGCCAAAGCCGAGGCTGATGAAGCCAAAGCAAAAGCTGCTAGTGTCGAGGAACTGCAGAAAAAACTTGAGGATGCTGAATCTGCCTTAAACGATCATAAAGCTGCACAAGCTTCTCGTGAACAGGGGATCCTCAAGCGCCTGAAATCACAAAGTTGACGCACTCACAGTAATATTATTGATCCCTTCTATTTTTATGAGAACCGCTGTTTCTTGTTGTTGACCAACGTTTTGTTTCCTTGGCAGACCAAACAAACCAAGATTTTGATCTGGAGAATCCTGTCGATGACCCTCTCCTTGACGCACTTTCTTATCTGGAGCTTCATGGGTCCGAAATTCGTGAAGGCGTGGCAAATGCTAACGCAGGATTGTCGGCGATGTTCCCCTACTTCTTCCCGAAGAAAGAGGAACCCCCGACTTTCCTTACCCTTGCCAAGATTTTCAATTCACCAGAAGACCTTGGACTGAAGATGCGTCAGGAAAACATGAAGATTGCTGTCGAAAGCACTGTTGCCCTGGTTGCTGACAGCCAACAGACTGTTGATTGGATGAAAGTTGGTGACACCGATCAAATAGAGCAATCAAGATGGAGGTCGCTGATTAAGGCAGCCAAGCCCAACACGAAGAAAATCTTGGCATATCTCGGGATCAAGCCGCCTTCGACTCCTAGCTCATCGAGGCCGGAGGTCTAGTTGCATGCCTCCTTGTTTTTTCTTTCTCTGTTTCTTTTGCTCTTGTCGCCAAAGTAGTTATTTGGCGATACGTACTTCTTTAGCTCCACTGTAAGGCCTTTGTAACTATCCCGAAAGATTAATGAAAACTCTATCTTTGCTTGTTGACTGATATTGTCTTGTTTTATTAAATTTCAGTTGGTATTTGATAACTATACTCCATCTTCCGCTCCTTCCAATATTTTGCCTTCTTCTTCTCGCTCAAGGAGAGCTTTTGCTGATACTACACCTGTCGAAGATTCCTTGCCGCAAGAATTTAATGAACTTCGGCAACAACTTCAGTATGCGAAGAAGCAAACACTTGTGATGATGGAAAAGTCTCGTAAGTCATCTGAAGCCGAAAAATTGCACTTCAGCAAGCTCGCGAGGCCGTGGCTGCTAAGGAAATTGCTGCTTCCGAGGCTGAAAAGGCGACTACTCGAGAAAATTTCATGCTCGAGTTAATGAATGAAGCCAGTGCGGATATGTCGGGTATGCTTGTTTCATCTTCAATATCTTCCGTCTTCATGCTACGTCTCTTAAAGTTTTCTACTCCTTTGTTTTAATAGGTTCCTTTACTGACGCTGTTGCCGAAGAAGAGAGGGTAAATACTAGGACAAACCTCCTTGTTAACCTTTCCCTTGATCATGGTTCTCTGTTTTGGGCTACCCCAGAGAGGACCCGCCAGATTGTCAGATTTCAGGATCGCGCCTCTCAAACTCGCGACTTCCTTGACTTCTGTACCAAGACCCTGTCTATGGTTTATAACTCCATGTTTCCTCGGAACGTTCAACCCAAAACTCTTCCCGAGTTGATGGAGAAATTTAAGGATGCCCACAGGATCCATGACTTTGTCAGAGCTCAACTGGTAGCTGGCGCCAGATTTGCCCTTATCATGCTTCAGATCTACCACTCAAAGCTTGACCTGACCCAAGTTGTTGCGAAAGTGCACGAGAAGGTACGGCGCCGAAGAGTTGGTGTCGATCGTATTAACACGAAGGTTTCGCCTATAGCTGAAGAAATGATTGAAGACCTTCTTCGGATGGATGCCGACTTTTTGCGGATGGTCATTATGCTGATTTTCTTGGCGCTGCTCCTGAAGAAAACAGAATTACCCTTGATGATATATTGAATCATGATTAATTATTTTCCTTTGGTAGATAATTCTTCCTTGTAAATCATGATTGTGATTATATTGTGAAGCAAACATCATGTTTCTATATTTGTCTAGCCCCCGAGTGTTTTCGGTGGCTATTCACTGTATTTGTATAATGCGAGGTTTTGAACCAAGGCATTTATTCAATATGTAGTTTTGGCGAATATCAGCCCCCGAGCTTCTTTGTTGAGTACTATTTTGTATTTTTATTGGCTCACGAGGTATTTTAATACCAAGGCAAGGCTTTTCTTTTTCGAAGAACTATATTGAAATTCGTCGGGTTAAGGACTTTGAACATGTCGATAAAGAAAAGTTATATTGACACTATCTTTATTATATTGCAGCACCGCGAGCCCGCCTCATTAAAAACCTTTCCCGGCCCCACTCGGTGCCCCGAAAAAGGAAAAGAGTGCGTCTGAAAACTCGCGGGCGTTTCAATACATTGAAGTTTTACAAGGACTATGTTTTAGCTCTAGGCGTAGAACCGCCCGAGTTGCTCCACGTTCCAGGGGTTTTGTTCCTCCACCCCCGTCTTCTTGTCCTTTATCCCGTATGCTCCTCCTCCGATTACTTCCGTGACGATGTAAGGGCCAAGCCATGGTGACTCGAGTTTTTCATGACTTTTTTGCGTGAGCCGAAGAACTAGGTCTCCCACCTGAAAAGATCTTGGTCGCAAACGTTGACTGTGGTAATTCTTCAAGTCCTGCTGGTATTTGGTTACCCGGGACAGTACTTCATCTCTAGCTTCATCAAGTGCATCGACGTCATCTTCCAGCGCTTTTCTCGACACCTCTTCATCATATTCCACGACTCGTGGAGAGTCATGTTCTATCTCGATTGGTAATACTGCTTCTGCTCCATGAACCAAGAAAAACGGAGTTTCTTGCGTTGCTGTGTTTGGTGTTGTTCGTATGCTCCACAATACACTAGGCAGCTCCTCTGGCCAGGTGTGTCGAGCTTTCTCCAGTGGTGCTAATAAGCGTTTCTTAATGCCATTGCAGATGATACCATTAGCTTTCTCGACTTGGCCGTTGGTCTGCGGGTGCGCAACTGACGCAAAGTGTAACTTGATACCCACTTCTTTGCAATAATCTTTGAATTCGTGGGATGTGAAGTTGCTGCCATTGTCTGTAACGATGCTATGAGGCACTCCAAATCTGAAGACGAGGCCTTTTATGAATTTTACTGCGGATGCTCCGTCTGGTGAATTTATCGGCTTCGCTTCTATCCACTTTGTAAACTTGTCAACAGCTACTAGCATGTATTCCTTTCCTCCTGGCCATGATTTGTGTAACTTGCCCACCATATCAAGTCCCCATTGTGCAAAGGGCCACGACAATGGTATGGGTGCTTATTCTGCTGCTGGAGAGTGAGGTTTCGCGGCAAACCTTTGGCACGCATCGCAAGTCCTTACTATTTCTTTGGCGTCCTCGATTGCTGTCAACCAGTAGAATCCTGCCCGAAAAACCTTAGCTGCAATGGCTCGACTACTCGCGTGGTGGCCACATATTCCTTCGTGTACATCCTTCAGAATTATTCTTCCTTCTTCGGGTGTGACACACCTTTGCAGGACGCCTGAAATACTTCGCTTGTACAATTCCCCTTTGATCACCGTGAAAGCTTTAGAGCGTCGAATTACTCGCCTTGCCTCAACTGGATCGTCGGGTATTTCTTTCTTGAGGATGTATGATATATATGCTTGCATCCAAGGAACCTGTACCATCATCACAAGCTCTTGTTCCTCTTCATCCTCCGTGGTTTCTGCGAGGGGTGTCGAAGTTTTCTCTTCTTTTGCTTTTTTCTGCCCCTTTTTTGGCTTCGTAGATCTCTCCGCTATTTTTTCCCAAAATACTCCTGGCGGGATTGGGAGGCACTGCGACCCGATGTTTGCGAGGACGTCAGCTTCATCGTTGCTCAATCTGCTGATGTGATTTACCTCGCATCCATCAAATAGCTTCTCGAGTTCATTATACACCTCCTTGTATGCTACCATGCTATCATTGACTGCGTCACATTGGTTCATAACTTGCTGAGCCACCAATTGCGAGTCGCCAAAGATTTTTAGTCGAGTTGCACCGCAAGCTTTCGCCATCTTCATCCCGTGTATGAGGGCTTCATATTCTGCTTCATTGTTAGATGCGTTAGGGAACGTCATTCGAAGGATGTACTTCAACTTGTCGCCTTCAGGTGATATAAGCACTACTCCTGCGCCAGCTCCTTCTAGTCTCTTGGACCCATCAAAATTCATGGTCCAGGTTCTCGACAAGTCTGGGGGTCCTGTGTTTTGCAGCTCCATCCACTCTGCGATGAAGTCTGGCAGAACTTGCGACTTGATTGCTTTTCTTTTTTCATAGTGATGTCCCGAGGGGAAAGTTCTATTCCCCAAAGGGAGACACGACCCGTAGCTTCTGGATTGTTTAGTATATTTGACAAGGGAGCTTCATTGACCACTATGATCGGGTGTGCCGAAAAATAGTGGCGCAATTTTCGTGCTGTTGTGAACACTCCGTATGCTAGCTTTTGGTACCGAGGGTACCTTTGTTTTGATGGCGATAAAACTTCGCTGACGAAGTATACTGGCCTCTGTACTCCGTGGAGTTTTCCTTCTTCTTCTCTTTCGACAACTAGCACCGTGCTCACCACTTGGGGCGTGGCTGCAATATACAGCAGGAGAGGTTCCTTTTCCTTCGGCGCCACCAAAATTGGTGGTGTCGAGATTGTGCGCTCCAAATCCTCGAAAGCTGCGTCGGCCTCTTCGTTCCATTGGAATTTATCTCCTTGCTTTATCGGAGCGTAAAATGGTAACGCTTTTTCTCCCAGCTCGGCGACGAATCCGCTCAAAGCTGCGACTCGCCCAGCTAGTCGTCGTATCTCTTTCAACTTTGTTGGCTTCCTCATTGTTACTATAGCTTGTATTTTGTCGGGATTTGCTTCAATCCCTCTTGCTGAAACTAGAAACCCCAGAAGTTCTCCTGCTGGGACGCCAAAAGAACACTTCGTCGGGTTCAGCTTGAGGCAGAATTTGTCGAGGTTGTCAAAAGTTTCCTTGAGATCCTCGATCAGCGTTGCCCCCTTTTTTGACGTTATAACGACATCATCGATGTATACTTGCACGTTTTTCCCAATCTGTGTCGCCAAACACTTCTGCATCATCCTCTGATATGTTGCTCCCGCATTTTTTAGACCAAAGGGCATTGTTCTGTAGCAAAACACGCCGTAAGGTGTAATAAACGCTGTTTTGGCTTCATCATCTTCTTTTAATCTGATCTGGTTATAACCAGAGTATGCATCCAAAAAGGAAAGACGTTCACATCCTGCCGTGGAGTCGACGATTTGATCGATCCTTGGGAGGGGAAAGTGATCCTTAGGACAATGTTTATTGAGACACGTAAAGTCGACGCACATGCCAAGGACTGTCGTGTGTTTCTTCGGCACCATCACTGGGTTAGCTACCCATGTGGCTTCTGTAGATATCTCTTTGATAAAACTAGCATCCTTGAGTCGATTTATTTCTGACAACATAGATTTGCGGTTTGGTTCCGAAAAACGCCGCAAGGGTTGTTTAGTTGGTCTCGCGAGAGGATCTAAGTTGAGGTGGTGCTCGGCAAGTTCCCTGGGTACTCCTGGCATGTCAGCTGGACACCATGCGAAGATTTTCCAGTGCTCACGGAGGAACTTGACGAGCGCGCTTTCCTATGCGATATCCATATTTGTTGCAATGGACGTCGTCTTTTTCGGGTCTGTCGGGTGAATCTGCACCTCCTTAGAATTTTTCTCGGTATTGAAAGTTGATTCTTTATTTGGCCTTCCGACGTCTGGCAGCACGTCGTAATCAGTCATACTCTTTGACGCCAAATACTCAACTTGCATCCCGAAAGTTTCTGATAGCCGGTGAAAATCCTTATCACACTTATCGGCTAAGGCAAAGCTTCCTTTGACTGTGATTGGTCCCTTTGGTCCAGGCAACCTCCACAACAGGTATGTATAGTGTGGTACCGCCATAAATCTAGCATATGCTGGTCGTCCCAACAAAGCGTGGTACTGCGACGGAAAATCCACGACTTCAAATTCCAGCCTCTCGATTCTATAATTTTCTCGGTTCCAAACCGAACGTCGAGATTGATCTTCCCCAATGGATAACTTGGTTTCTCCGGTGTGATGCCGTGGAACCTTGTGTCTCGTTGGCTTCAAGTTTGCTAAGGATATGTTCATCTTCCTCAATGTATCTCGCATACATAAGGTTTAAGCTGCTGCCGCCATCTATGAACACTCGAGAAACATCAAATCCCGCAATAACTCGCCGGCGTAATAAGTGCCGACTGCCCCGGTCGAGGAACTTGCTGCGGATGATCTGCTATGGTGAAGCCAATGTCTTATCCTGACCAATTAAGATACTCAACTGTTGGTGGAGGCATTTTCTCTGCCATAAACACCTGTCGTGAGATTACTTTCTGAGCTCTATTGGACGGCCTTCCCTTCTGAATCATCGACACCGCTCCGTTTGAGTTAGGATCAATATAAGGTGGTGGTGGAGGTGCTGCCGCTATTCTGAGCTGATGCCGATTGTCGTCTGTAATCGCGGGAGGTGGTGGCAGGTGAATCTCGCTCCTGGGCTCCCGAGGATTTCTTTGTGCTGCTCGAGCATTAGCGTGCTCTGCATACCTTAACATTGCCTGAAAATTTCGACAGTCTTTCTGCAGGTGCCCTGACTGTCTTTTTCCGTTGCTGTCGAGGAAAAAGTGCATCTGGCACGGTCCGTTCATCATTTCTTCGGGGGACACGAAAGGCCTTGGGAACCTAGGCCCGCTATTTTGCCTGTTGCGAGAATCGTCCCTCGCTATCGCCTCGCTGCTCACTGCTTCTCTGATAATCATCTCTATTGTTTCCTCCTGTGTTTGCCCGAAAACCTGCCGAAATTTGCCCTGGAGCGTCATAGTTCGGGTACTGCCGAGGAAATCATCGCCTCGGCTGGTAATTTCGACCACGGTCCTCCTCTGGCGACCTGTGCCGTTTGTTGTGGACAGCATCTTCTCCATCTGCCCATCTGTTTGCTATCTCCATTAGCGCGGATACTGTCTTTGGATTGGTCCTTCCCAAGTCCTCGACAAAATCTCCACGCCTGATTCCTCGCGACAAACGCATCTATTGCTCTCTCGTCAGATATATTTTCTGCCGAGTTTTTGATGATGTTCCACCTTTGGATGTACTTTCTCATTGGCTCATCTGGCTTTTGTCGACATGCTCTCAACTCTTCTAACGACGCAGCTTTTTTGCATGTGGATCTGAAGTTCTTGACGAATACGTCCTCGAAACTTTCCCAGCTGTCGATAGATCCTGGAGTGAGTTTCTTTATCCAAGATCGTGCGGCTCCACTCAAATGCACCTGGATGCTTTGCATAGCTGTTGCCCTAGTTCCTCCTGTGAGCTTCACTGTCTCGAGATAATCAACTAGCCAATCCTCTGGATCTTGAAGGCCGTCGAACTTCTTGAAGTTGTCGGGTAACTTAAATCCTGAGGGGACTCGAGTTTTTCGGACTCTCCTCGTGAAGCATGGCAAGCCGCACATATCTTCGTCGTTAAGTTCCGGAGATCGCCGATGATCTCTTCTGCTTTGCCGCGCTCTGTCGACCCTTGCTTGTGCTGCTGTGTCTCTTGCTCCACTTGGTACTTCAGGTGCTGCCGCCGTTGCCGCTGCAGGTCGTGGACTATTTTGCCTTGCCGCTCCTTCGGGAGGCGTTGATACAAACGCTGTCCCCATAGCTCCAACTCCTGCTATCGCCATATTGTATAGTGTTTCCCTTGGATCACCTGGAGGTGGTTTAGATGCGAGGATAAAAGCTTGTGTCGCCATATACCCAGCTTCGGTGTCTTAGGGATAATGTTCCCTCTTGTATCTATCGACATAAAGGACATGTCGAGGTTTTGAACCAAGTGCTCTCTTTCTCGCTCGGGTATGTGTTGTAACCTTGATCTTCCTCTCGTTCCGAGCCTCCCCGTGGCTATCACCCGAAGTTCTAGATTGTCGACTTAGATCTGCCCTTCTCCCTGCCGGATGCGTAAGCTGCCTCCTTTCTCCTGTTCAACTCAGCTGTCTGTTTTTCCAATTCTCTGGCAGCTCGTGCGAGCCTATATTGATATGCTTGTAATTCCTCTGGTGTGGCCGTAGTAGCCATTGGTTCTGTACCATTCATAGCTCTCGCGGCTCTGTCCCACACTGCTTGTGAAAGTTGAACTCTGTCTCGCGGCTCTGGCCCGACGTATTTGTTGCCCAGCCCTTGTCGCAGATTGGAGGGATCGACGTATGGATTTCCCGCATCGTCGAAAGCCTCGTATGTTTCCTCTTGATCCTCAATGGCATAAATCTGATGATATTTTGTATTCAGATCTATGTTGGGTTTTGTGACATCATCGTTGAGATTGATAAAGACCTTGCCCACTGTGATAGATTTGTCGATGAAGTCGTAACTGTCGACATCGCTTGAGCCATCGCTTATATATGAGTCCGCAGATAACTCAAACGACATGTCGTTGAAGATCTTGGCGAGTTTCTCTCTTGCTCTGGTGCTGACGTAGCATGTCGACGAAGTTTCTTCTTCTTCTGACTCGGTTGACGATGTATAGCTTGAAAAATCGGAATCGACCGCCGACGATCCCGACGAAATCGGAATTTCGACACGATACGATCCTTCCTTCTCGACGCGAAAGTGAAACCTTCCGAACGTCATCTCCATGGGCTCCGCCAAATACGCATATGCATCCAAACGGGAGGGTGGGTGAGGAACAAAATCGACAAGATCAGCAGCGATCTGTTTACCTCGATCCATAGTGTTGCTTGCGGTTGACGATGTCGGAGATCTTGAACGTGCCATCGAGATCAGATCCTTACGCCTCTAGTTCGCACAGACGGCGCCAATTGACAAGGTATCAACTTGTCAATGCCTATGGATTGTAGGCTAGGGTTTAGTTGGAAGTAGAGGGCAAGTAGATCTCGAAGGTTTCAGCCGAAAAGTACTCGACGATTATGAAAACTAGGGTTTGCAGACAATGATTCGATGATCTCTTCGTCCCTCGACTCCCCCTTTATATAGGAGGCGGAGCCGAGGGTTTCGTTTTGTACAAGTTACAGAGTTCGGGACGGTTTCTAACTCATCCCGCCAGATTACAAATTACACTTCCTATTACAACTCTAATTTTCCTTAATATATCTTGGGCTCCCGAATCTTCTTATTCTTCGGGTAGTGGGCCTTCAGTAAACCCCGGGTACTATCTTCGGCAGGCCCATTTGGGATGCCTATGTCACTTGGGCCTTGAGCTCTTTTATTTCCTCTACATGGTTAGTAACAACACAAGCACTAGAGGAAGTAGAACCTTCATTGTTAGAGCAACAAGGCAAGGAAGATAATTCATCACAAGATTTAGCAATATTATGAGTGGATGAATTACTAGGACTAGCACATGGCAATATAACATTTTGAGTAGTAGTGCTAGTACCCACATGAGGCTCACAAGGTGTTGCCTTAGATATGATAGCCTCATGAGCTAACTTTAGCCTATCATGAGAGGCTAGAAGATCCTCATGGGAGCTAGAAAGCTTTCCATGATTTTCTTCCAATTTCCCATAATTGCTAGTTAGCAATTTAAGTTGAGCCCTTAGCTCATCATTCTCCTTCAAGATAGATGCTTCACAAGAAGTAGAGTTAGTAGCACAAGCATCATTATTAATAGAAATGGGAGAAGGCAAGTTGTCATGCTCTTTTAGATAAGAAGCTTTAAGTTGCTCAAAATCCTCAAGGAGTTTAGCATTAACAAACACAAGCTTATCATTTTTTAGCTTTAGTTCATTTGCCACCTCAAGAGCTCTATCATGGTTTTCCTTTTCTCTAGACAATTCTAGAGCAAAGGTTTCCTCAAGAGCTTCCTTGGTGGTTTGTTCTTCTTCAAGTTCATCCTTTAGAGATGCCACATCATTGGCATACTCTCGTTCAAGAGCACCCATTTTATCTATGGTGTTCTCATGCATCCAAATAAGTTTTTGGCTCTCAATAGCGGTAGTCAAGATTTCAAAGAAGTGAGTGCTAGCAATTTTATCTTTGGAAATAACCTTGAATACGCTCTTACCCTTATCGCGTAGAGAGACAACCCAATCCTCTTCTTCATATTCATCCTCATCCTTATCACCACGAGACATATTAGGTTCCATGGTAGGAGGTACCGTGGAACCCTTGGCCATAAGGCATATATGAGAACCGTGAGATAAAGATGAGGAGTTACTTGAGGCTCCTTTCAAGATCTTGTCTTGACCAATAGAATCTTTGGTTTCCTCTACATTGTTAGACACACAACAACTAGAGGAAATAGAAGCATTTTTATCATGGCCACAAGACAATGCAAGCATATCATCATTAGATTTATTCAAGCAACTTACACATGATATGCAAGGACTATCAACACAAGCATGTAAATCATTTCTAGTGCTAGATGTGTTTGAGTCCGTAGATGTAACATTGCAATGAGATAGAGATGAAGAATCATCAATAGTAAGCTCAATATCAACATTGCAATTTTCATCACCACTCACCATATCATTACCTTGTGTCTTGACACACTTTGGTGAAGTGGATGAAGATGAGAACTCATCACGGCCGGAAGTGGAAGCAATACAATCATCCTCAATAATATTGGACACATCATATTTATCTTGAAGCTTTGTCCATAATTCATGAGAGCTCCCAAAGGGCATGATTGAAGAAGTAACTACATTGCTCACAACAATGGAAAACACATGAGAAGCAAGAGCATCGAGACAAGAGTTTTTCTCCTCCTCAAGAGATAAATTTTGAGGATCCTTAGGAGAAGAAAAACCCATGTCAAGAAATCCATCCATGTCCGGGGACATACGCCGCAAAATATTAAGCACATAAATTTTCCATAGATCATAATTTGTGCCATCAAATATAAACAAGTTATTGTGCGCTAATCCTCTAACCGACATCTTTACTCTCAAGGCGGTGAAGCCTAAAAATGAGAGACCTTGCTCTGATACCAATTGAAAGGACACGGATGTCGCCTAGAGGGGGGGTGAATAGACGATTTAAAACTTTTACGAGATGGGCTTAACAAATGCGGAATAAAACTAGCGTTTACTTTGTCAAGCCCAAAACCTATAAACTATGGTTCACCTATGTGCACCAACAACTTATTCTAAGCAATGGTTCACCTATGTGCACCAACAACTTATGCTAAGCAAGACAAGCAACTTATATGATAGCAAGATATATATATAACTTTAAACACGATGGCTATCACAAAGTAAAGTATGTTCAAGAAATCGGTAATCGTTAACTGCTCGGTCAGCTTGAGTTTAGAGATTAATCGGAAATCGACCAATTAACTGATTTAATCGGCACATCATTAATCGGTGAGGTTTCTTCAAAATTTCATGCTCCAAGCAGTAAAACTTACACGAGCAGATGTAACAAGGTCCACAGATAAATACAGAAGTATAGAATAAAATAAAAGGGCTGCACAAGTGCAGCCTGTGACGTGGTCGTTTTCGCTCTATGTAATATGGTTATCTTCAACGATTTTTTTCTACGGTGAACCAAGTGAGCAGATGTAATTTAAGTTGCAGTTATCTTGATTGCACCACTCTGTAATTAAGAATCAGCTGGCTTCTTCCAAATATATGTTCGCACCGTGGCTAAACTCATCTCAGGCGACAGAACCTGCTGCAAAGAGAATTCTTTAGCACAAGTGCATAAGACAGACTATAAAACTTGCTCTCAAATACATAACATAATGTGGAATTCTTCCGGGAAATACTTTACCATTCTGATTGATAAAAAAACGGAGATCAGCTTATTGAAAGTTGATACGAACTACGGAGTAGACTACTACTTCATCATTTGACCATACACAAATAAAAATTCATCGAAGATTGGACGCATGCTCTGTGGCGAGCTACCAATTGCTCTGTACTGCACAAGATTATTAGTTAAACACTTGACCACAGGGGTCAAGGAGAGGAATAGATGGACATCCTACCCCGGATTGGATGGAACCGTCGAAAGTTCCTGCAGCAGACAAGCGGGTAGAGAAGATCCGGCGCCGGAGAGAAACTGGACCAACCCAGTAAAAAAGGGAGACGGAGAGCAGCTCCCGGCGGCCAGGCCTCATGCTCCTGTACGAGGTGGTATTTGCCGGCGAAGCTCAGGCCGCCTGAACCCTGCCCTTGGGGATGGCGATGAAGAGAGCCACAAGCCGGCATGCAAGCTCGGGATTTGATAAATACGCCCGCCGGAGGCGACCATTGGGGGCGGCGGCGGTTGAATCGGAATTTGTGGAGGTGGAGAAACACGAGCTTTGGCAGCACCCAGCCCTAGGAAGTTGTGCGGGAGGTGGCTTGGTCACGAGAGGGGCCAACTTAAGTCTATTGCGCTGGACCAGTTAATCGGGAGAGTCCGTTTAATCGCTTGTCAGAGCGACTAAATGGTCCGAGCGAGTAAAGCACACGATTATGCCTATTCGACACGGTCACCACCCGAGTACGGATTAATCGGACGATTAATCTTCTACTCGGCCGAGTTTTTGAACAATGTGCATAAGTAAAGAGCTCGGGTATAGGAATAACCGAAGTGACGCGGAGACAACGATGTAGCCCGAAGTTCACACTCTTGCGAGTGCTACTCTCCGTTGGAGCGGTGTGGAGGACAAGTCACTCCAAATGCACGAGGGCCACCGTATTCTCCTCGAGAATTCCCACCAAAAGGGATGTCCTCGATCCACTATGGGACCTTAGGAAGGTCACCGAACCCGCACAAAGCTTGGGGCTATCTCCACAACTTAATTGGAGGCTCCCAATAAATTGCCACAAAGGCCTTGCCCTTGAAGATTCTCCACAACTTAATTGGAGTCCCCAAGAACACCACTAAGATGCCACAAAGGCCTTGCCCTTGAAGATTCTCCACAACTTAATTGGAGTCCCCAAGAACACCACTAAGATGCCACAAAGGCCTAGAATCCGTCTAGGGTTCCAAGAACCCAAGAGTAACAACCTTCTTGCTTTCACCTCCACGAATCACCGTGGAGAACTCAAACCGATGCACCAAATGCAATGGCAAGAACACCACAAAGATGCTCAAGTACTTCTCTCTCAAATTCCAACAAAGCTACAAAAGCTATTGGGGGAATAAGAGAGGAAGAACAAAGGAATTCACAAAGAACACCAAGATCAAGATCTAGAGAGTTCCACTCACAAAGAGATGGATTTGGTTGGTAGAAATGTAGATCTAGATCTCCTCTCTCTTTTCCCTCAAATGGGGGCAAGAATCATGGAGGGATTGAGAGATAGTGCAAGCTTCTCTAGTTCAACAATGGAGGAGAGAGAGAGTGAGAGAAGCAACATCCCAAGGAGGAGGAAGGGGGGTATTTATACCCCCCAAGAAAATCGAGCCGTTGGGCAAAACCAGGGCCGGATAATCCGGCCTAAGTAAGGGCCGGATAATCCCCCCCCGGATAATCCGGCCTCGGGGACAAAACCTGGTCAAAATCCGGCCAAAAGTCCGGCCTCACATCGGACTTGCTTTTCTTCGGGTCCTTAGCCATTTTTCGAGGGGCCGGATATTTCCGAAATGTCCGGCCCGGATAATCCGGCCCTGGGACAAAATCGGGACAATATCCGGGCAAATGTCCGGCCCCTATACTGAGCAGCAATTCCTCAGGTCCTTAGCCGATTTCGAGGGGGCCGGATATTTCCGAAATATCCGGCCCGGATAATCCGGCCTGGCAAACTGCAGAAACACCAAAACTAAAACGGGCATAACTTTAGCATCCGGACTCCGATTTTGATGATCTTGGGCTTGTTTTGAAGCTAGGAACAAGCTCTACAAAATCATGCATGAAACCATCATAGTCCAACAAGGGAGGATAGAAACAAATGATGAAAGGTTTGACCTATCTAAAAAAGACTTACCGGTAAAACCTCCAATCTCGAAAATGCAACAAGTTGCCCGTGCAAAAACCATTCTTGATGAACTAGAGCTTGTCATGAGAATAAGCACAAGCTCTAAATCATCACATGGATAAGATCCAAATAACAACCAAGAAAGATGATGAACCAAACTCGAAAACGCAACAAGTGATCTATGCGAAATCCGTTTTCGATGAACTAGAGCTTGTCATGAGAATAAGCACAAGCTCTAAAACATCACATGGATAAGGTCCAAATAACAACCAAGAAAGATGATGCAAGGATTCAAAGGTTTGAGCTCTCTCCGAATGATACGATCGAGTTACTCACTCGAGAGCCCTCTTGATAGTACGGCAACTATACTATAAACCGGTCTCCAACTACACTATGAGACCGGTGAGAAAGAAACCCTATCAAGAGCAAACCTTATACTTGCGCATTCCACTTGAGCTCGATGACGACGATCTTGACCTCAACAAGATGGAACGCCTTTCTTGCTTGTGTTTGCTTGACGAAATCTTGTGGATTGCTCCCCCATAATCCACCATGGGAGAGCTTCTTCATCGGCGCATCTTCACATAACCATGACCACCATATGGATGGCAAGACTCAAGCAAAGGACCTCTTCGAGATGTCTCATCTTGAACTTGCACTTCCTTTCTCCATGGCAAGCTTCAAGCTTATGAACTCTTCGAGTTGGCTCATCTTGAACTTGCACTTCATTTCTTCATTCTTCATCATGTTGATGTCTTGAAGTAACTTGAGGACTCACTTCATCTTCATTTTCAAGACATACTTGACACTTGATATCCTTCATCAGTTTCTTCTTATTGCAACCTTGAAGCCAACAAATGGTTCAAGAATTGCCTATGGACAACTCCTACAAATATAACTCAATGCAAACATTAGTCCATAGGGATTGTCATTAATTACCAAAACCACACATGGGGGCTCCATGCACTTTCACCATCGGCGCCACACGGTGAAATTGTGGCACCGCTCGGAAGGGCGCCACACATCCACTTATGTTTGCACAAAACATACTGTAAGACAATTCTCCTGGGACTTAGCCGTTTTGGCGAGCCTGTTTGTGTGGCTCCGATGACACGAGCGCCACACTTCACAGTGTGGCGCCGATGGCACCGGCGCCGCACAAACAGGCTCGCCAAAGCGGCTAAGGACTAAGCGTCCGGAGCCCCTGGATATTCTGGACATATAATTTGACATGTGTGGCGCCGATGCCATGGGCGCCACACAGTGCAGTGTGGCGCCGGGGGCAAGGGCGCCAGACATTGACTTGTGTTAAAACCATGAAAATTCTTGCCTTATTTAAACAGTTTTCAACACAACAATAGCAATTTCAATAGCAATTTCTTACACACTTCATACACATAGCACGCATCATAGCTCACATCGTAGCACATAGATTCAAACAACACGTAGCAATAGAGACATGGTTCGAAATGACATAGAGTTCACAACACGATACTTATGAAGATAGAGTTCACAACACGTAGCAAATCCATCTATCCTCCTCGACGTCCCCTCCTCACGGGCTTCTTCCAGATGGCCAACCTTTTCATCCGCTGCCGTGGCTCGTGTTGCCGCTGCTCGTCCTGCTCCTCCTCCTCTATGGATAACGGCTCATCGTTCCTCATCCTCCTCAAAGATGATCTCCATGGCGGCTCCTCATCCTACTCAATCACAACCTTCTTTCCTCGGTTGACATAATCGTCCGGAGTGTATAGGTTTGGAGCCTTGCCCCTTGGCTTCAACTGGTACGCAGACCGTGTGGCTTGCTTGTTGCCTCGACTAATGCTTTGACTCAGAATGGTGGTCAGGAATCTTCACAAACATGAACACATGAGATTGGAAAAGTTGAAATTAGTAAGCACATGTTTGACAACAACAAAATAGCCTCTTCAGAAGAGGATGTAGCCGCAATTTCACTTTCGCGGCAACCTAGCAAGTTGGCTAACCGCCGCAACTTCCATCCAGTGTTCTGCGTCACAGAATTCATGGTTACAAAGTCGCCGAAAACAATAGCTTACATTCAAAGTTGGTGACCATACCTTAATGAAATGCCGCAACGGTCCGATAGGCTTCTCATCTCTATGGCTGTGATCCCAAACAACCTCACACTCCTTAGCACTTTTTTGGATCTCGGACCTCTGTGACAAACATATTATACACAATTTGAGCGAGCACATGCCAATACAAATGAGGTACTAGCTAATGAGAGAATACATTACCACGAAGTTCAGAGAGGAAGCAATAGAAGTAGATCTCCCTTTGCGAGCAGTCATGTTGTACTGGCTTTGCGCAACCTCATCGAACTCGATGGGGTCGTCCAAGATGTCATCATCATACGCGTGGTTCACTAACTCGATACGCGTGCTTTCATGAAACCATTAGAGATAGTTGTTGAAAGCGGCCAAGTCGTGAGGGACAATCTCCATATGTCCACCATTCCGTATCGCTTCCAAGAAGTGTTGGAACCCTGTGATGTGGCCTCTATGATGGACATGCCAATTCGTGATCTTCCTCTGCCGGTGCCTATCAAGCCTGCAAGATATTGGAGCACAATGGATAAAGTTTGATTCTATCGCTTCAACCAACAAGCTTCCATCGCATGATTCAAGAAGTTTACCTATGGGGCGCGTGGTCCGTGTCTTGCCACTGAGGTGAGCACTCCTGATACAGCCCAAACTGTCTCATCACTCTGTGCGGCTAGTGTTATTCAACAAGCCACATGCATATGAGTGGCACCGCATACGCCAGAAACGCACCTCCTCCGTGGACTTGGGTTGAGGTCAGCCATCCCCGCGCCAATATGGTAATAGGTACCATATGGCTCCCAATCCACCTGTCGCATACAAATATTTCAGAATTTACAACATGCCACTATAATTTATGAACTCGGATTGCAAAAGAGTGATGGATTAAAATCGGTTACCTGCTCAGCGGTAAGAGTGTCTAACTCCTCAGTGTAGTGCTTGTACATGATCTTTGGATCGCTCGTCATCTCCGAGACATTGTCCCAAAGATATGCCCAAGTCGGCTCCTGATCAAGGTTGTCCCGGTAATGAGGCCATGGCCTCTCTGTGAGTACCCTGGGCCGCCAAACTGATAGGCGGTCCCAGCTCCATACGGAAAGTAGGAGCAAGCATCCACCAATACCGCCGCTCTCAGTCCTGCGACAAGCTTCATCCAACTGCGTACATAAGACATTTGGTTAGTACTTTGTCTAGCAGACTACTATAGAAGAATAGTACAGATAACAAATCATCACCTGCTGGTAGAGGTAGGCAAGTGCAGTTGTTCCCCAACTCCACGGGTGCTCCAACACCGTAAGCACCTTGAGCCAACACCAATGGGCCAACTTCCCACCACTGTCAGCAAAGAGAGTCCTCGAAATCATATACCACAAGTACACTCGGGTGTATGTCTTGATAGTGTCACGGTTGGCCCCTTGCGGGCAAGTACCAAAGTTATTCCTGATCCAAAGGAAAGGTGCGCCGGCGGGAGTTCTCTCCTTTGGATCTTCTGGCGCCGGAGGAGCCATGCCAATAAGGTCCTCCATCTGTCCACGCCACCCATCAGAAGTTGTGTTCATACAAAGTGGCTCGCCGTGAATAGGAAGTCCAAGTATCATGGAAACATCCTGAAGAGTAGGGGTCATCTCGCCGGCCCTCAAGTGGAAGGTGTGCGTCTCCGGCCTCGACCGGTCGACAAGGGCGGTGAGTGCCGCGGCATTCATGTTCGCCCCCCACGGCTTACAAGCGTGATGAACGGGAGAAGACCGGTAGGCTGGATGAACTCCGTGTACCTCTCGTCATACGCTATATCTATTGTTCCATGGTAACGAATCTTCAATGGGTGAAGAACTCTTCTCCTCTCCGTCATATGAAAAGCCCGGTGTTCCTTGTCATAATCATTATCTATGAGATACACGATCCTACATGTTTACATAAACACCATCTTATTTGCCATTCCTAACAAATATGAGTTATTCCTACGCAAATACTAGACATATGTAACACATTTGAATACATTTGAATGCACACAATAAAAACTACCATTATTTGTGACCATACATGTTCTAAATTTTGGTTCCACTAACAAATATGAGCAACACATACATGAGAATATATCCAAATAATCCATCACACATACATCACATACATATACATACATAAGAATATGGATACATACATATCTAGGGTTCCTACACATACACATTCATTGAAATTTGATGTCTAGGGTTTCAACAAATCTAGGGTTTCAACACATAGATACATGAGAATATGGATTTCAACACACATGAGCACATAGATTCAAGTTCTAAGATTTTCATATCTAGGGTTCCATGTCTAAATCGAATTAAATCCGAGAAAATCATGGATGAAACGAAGGGGATCGAGGGAGAATACCTTGAGGAAGGGATTGGGAAGAGATTGGCCGCGCAGATCTGATGATTTGGTGGTGGATTTGGTGGGGGAGAGGGGGGAGGAGGAGGAACCGCCGGCCGCCTTTCTTCTTCACACGAAACATAGAGGAGAAGAGAGGAGAGCTCGGCCTAGAGCAGGCGCGGGCGCCACACATAAGTGGATGTGTGGCTCCCTTCCGAGCGGCGCCACAGTTTCACCGTGTGGCGCAGATGGGAGCGGCGCCACACATCCTACCACGTCAGATCGGTGCACACCTCAGCGTCGAGGACGCCACGTCGGATGGGAGAGTGGCGCGGCCCGCACGGGCGCCACACAGTGAGGTGTGGCGTCGATGTGAGGGGCACCACACAAAAGGGTTAGATGGGTGAAATAGTTTGGTCGTAGGGTCAGTATGTGCTATAGTTTCAGAAAAGGGCTATTTCTGTGTAAATCGCCGCGTTATGGTACCTTTACGGTACCATGGGTGGTAGTACCGCTTACGAGCGGTAGTTCCGCCTTGGTACCGCTTAGGTACCGTAACACAAGTTACGGCACCGCTGCTGTGGTACTGCTTACGTACCGCGCGAGGTCCAGGGACTCACAGAGGCCACTGCGGTACCTAAGCGGTACTACCGCTGTGAGTCCACGTGGCTAATCTGTGGGGGGTTTCGAGTCCAGAGCGGTACTACCGCTTTCCAAAGCGGTAGTACCGGTCGCGCGGAAACAGCACATAACGGTTGGATTTGAGGGGCCCTATAAAAAGTCCCCTTCTTCCCCAGCTCGTTTTCAGCTCTTCTCTCTCTCTCCTCCATTGTTGCTGAGCTCAAACCTTGAGGATCTCCCCACCTACCCAATCAATCTTGCCCAAATTTGGAGGAGTGGTGGAGGAGGCCCCGATCTATCGATCTACCAAGAGAGAATTCACCAATACCATCTAGTCCTTAGTGGATCTTGTTGTTAGGGTTCCTATGGTGGAATCTTGGAAGAAGTGCTCCTATGGAGGCTAGCTTGGAGTTGTGCTAGCCCCATAGGGTGTTGGGAGCCTCTTAGTGTTGTGGAGCTCGCCCCAACCTTGTGAAGGAACCACAGCCTCGACCGGTGCCTTAGTGGAGAAGGGGGAGCCCCTTTGTGTAGCTCTCTCGACGAAGAAGGTGAGGCCTTCCTTCGTGGTGTGGCCGCCTAGCCTCTTGTGTGAGGCTAGCACCTCCTCAATGCAGACGTACTCCCTTTTGTGGGAGGAACTGCGGGAAACAAACCTCGCCTGGTCTCCGCGCCCTCCGGTTGTCCCGCTCCTTATTTTTACTATCATGCTTGGTTCCTTTGCTTGTTGCACTAGCCTAGGATCATACTAGGATCACCTCGAACATCAAAGCTATCACCTTTTACTTCCGTTGCACTAAAAATTGAAAAAGGCTAAAAATTGCGTAGCGCCCATTCACCCCCCCCCCCCTCTTGTTCGCTACGGTCCATTCAATTGGTATCAGAGCAAGGTTTCTTGCTCGGGCTTTACCGCCAAAGAAATGGCCGAACAAGAGGCGGCCAAGAATGGGTCCCTTCTCGGTGAGCTACCACCTCCACCATCTACCGTCAATAGCACAACGGCTACGTTGGATGACCTCAAGAAACTGGAGTCATCCATCGTTAACCAAATGAAGGCTGTGATGATGGAGTTGGTAGCTCCAAAATCAACCCCCATCATAGATCCTAAGCAAGTGCCGATGTTCCCCCACAACAAGTCAACACCTTTCCTCTTGTTGATTTTGTCGCGCAATCGACAAAACCACCTTGAGAAGGGGAACTTGGGGATGTCGGCACTTCTTCAAAAGGGAAGGATGAACCTCCGGTTGCGGGACAATTAGGAGGTAATCATGCGGTGCATCCACCAAGTGATTACACCATAAATGTCCCAATACCCATGCTTCATATTTTGTCTCATGGTTCACCACCGCTACTTGAATCAAATTGCTTCGAAAATTGGCAATTATTAATGCGTTCTCATGTGCGCAGCGCTTCTACCGAGCTTTGGCGCATCATCGTGGAAGGCTATTCACCACGAGACCCAAAGAATTTGACTAGAAGGGAAGTGGTGGATGACCAACTCAACGCCACCGCCATCAATATGATTCACATGGCCGTAACACCCAAGGATCGTGCTCACATCCGCTCCCTCAAGACCGCCAAGGAGGCATAGGATAAACTCGACAAGCTCTTCCTTGGAAATGAGAGCATTCAAAGCTCTCGCTTCGATGAAGTGAACAACATGGCTGACAACTTCTTCATGAATGAGGGAGAATATCCGGAAGAAATGTACCGTCGCCTCATCGCTCTTGACGTACAAATGCAAGATCTTGGAGCAACGTTTGTGGATGACCACTGGATCAAAAGGAAGTTCTACAATGCTCTACTCCCATATGAGGAAGTGAAGTTGACGGCCATCCGCCAAAATGCCTCCTTTCGCGCTATGACATCCGATGAAGTCCTTAGTGAAGTTATTGCTTTGGACCTCTCCAAGAAGAATGTGGAGGACCTTGTTGCCCGCGCTCACAACACACGCAAGCCCATCCTTGCTTTGAAGATAAGGGAGCGTGAAGCAAGTGAGAGCGATGAGGATCCCATTGAGTGGGGTCCGGATGATCTCAAGACCAATTATCATGAACACATGGCCCTTGCCGCCAAGAGTTTTTGGAGTGGGAACAAAACATGAAGCTCAAGGCCAAGAAGATACTTACCTCATGACACTTCAAGATAATCCTCCAAGAGTCTAATGGAGGAGCAAAGGGGGAGATCATGCTACAATTGCGGTGAAAAAATTCATTTTGTTGCGGATTGTATCTTTGAGAGAAGGGAAGACAATGGTGGTAGGCTCGTCCGAAAGGACAAGTTCAAATCTCTCTTCAAAGGATTCTCCAAGTTCTCCGCCAACTCTGGTAACTCCAAGGTCTCCTCCACCAAGAAGCCTAGAGCTTTCATTATCCGTGAGGAGTACTCCTCCGATGAAGGTGAAGAGCGTGAAGACAAGGGTTCGAACAAGGCGGAAGGGGGAGTGGCCGCCATCGCCATCTCCACTCCCTCCGTTTCCCTCTTTGACTCTCCAAATGAGAACCTTGTCATCAACAACTCCCGTTGCCTTGTGGCAAAGGTATCGTCGGAGGTAGTATCCCTTTCTGAACCTACATCTTCCTCTAATGCTATATCTATCGTTGGCAAAGGTATCGTTGATGCGGCTAAAGACCGTATTGAGGAAAAAGAGAGGCTTGAGAAGGAGGCGGAATTAGATATTATCTCTCCCACTCAAGCTCATGAGGAGGAGTTAAGCATGCACATGTCTCTTGAAGCTAGTGCTATTGTTCTCGAAGACTCCAACAATTCTTTCATCTCCCAACTCACCAAGGACCGAGACCATGCTCTTGGTTGGGTGGATGAGCTCAAGATGAAGAAGCGCTATCTTGAGCAGAGCCATGAATGGTTGCTTGAGGAAGTTGCAACCCTCACCAAGAACTTCAATTCCTTGGATAGTAAGTTTGTACTTCTATCCGAGATGAAGAAGCATCCTCAAGAAAAAACGCACAAGAAGGAAGAATATGAAGGCCCCAATTCATGTTGTGATAAGATCCTTGATGAAGTTTGCTCCTTGAGAAGACATAACATAAGACTCTTGGAAATCAATTCTCTCCAAGAGGAAGCCTTGGATGAGTACTATCGGTTGAGCAAGGAGAAGGTGTCATGTTGCGATCATGAAGAAGAGATTGCCGCTCTAAAGAGACACAAGGCCTAGCTCAAGTAAGTGAATGATATGCAAAATGATTCCTTGATGGAATGGATTTGCTTGAGCAAGGAAGAGGTTACTTGTTGTGACCATGACGCCTCTTTAAAGAGGAGCAAGGCCAACCTTATGGTGATCAAGTCCATGCAAGAGGAAGCGTTGAAAGAGTACTATCTAGCAAGCAAGGACCACATTTGTTGCAACCATGAAGATGACATTGCCACCTTAGAAAGACACAAGCGCTTGCTCTTAAGAAGGAATTCTCTTCTAGAAGAAGCATTGTTGGAACATTTCCGGGTGAATAAGGAGAAAGAGGTTCAAGTGTTTGACATCACTCACCCTCACCCGGATCATGAAGATGAAGTCAACCGTTTGAAGTCCAAAATTGAAAGTCTCCAAATCCAAGCCCAATACTTGGAAGGAGTCATTGAAGCTAGAGATGGAGCCAATGAGAGCTCTCGCAATGAAGGAGAATTGGCTTTCAAGCCAAAGAAGAAGAGAATAAGGAGGATCAAGATAAAGAGGAACATCATGATAGGGCCCATTGAAAAATGGGTTCCTATATCCAATTCTTGATCCATGAAGGTCTTTGCTTCCGGTGGTGCTTATTGGGTGGTTGATGTTGAAGCCACAAGTCTTTTGTCCGGAAGCAAGGAAGTCGTTGTCATCCTCGAGCCATCTCTCTCTACCATCTCTTATGACGACAACACAAGCAAGCTCAAAGGTATTGGGTCTCGGCAAGGTGGTGGTAACACCCGACATTTCACTAGTGAATGTCCTCCTTATTCAGACCCTTAGTTACAATTTTCTTTCCATTCATCATTTTGCACGTTTGGGTCCTTGTACCCTTTTACATGAACATGTGGTGGTCCTCTTATGGAGCAAGACACTCCGAGAGGCCACGTTCTCGGACTAATAGAAAATGCTTCCTTTTGTAAAGATCGTGCTTGTAGGAATTGCATTGAAGAAAAATGCATGGAGCCTCACACAAGGCCAAGACAACCATATCCATCACAAGGTGCTTGGAGTTTCTCCATGTTGATCTCTTCGGTACGCCGTCTCATGAAAGTCTTGGAAGAAGGAAGTATTGCCTCGTCATCATTGATGGCTATTCACGCTATCGTTGGGTATTGTTCTTCAAGTACAAGAGTGAGACTCAACGGACCATGATGAAGTTTCCCAATCAAGTTCAACGCAACTACGACACCATGATCCTCGCAATAAGGAGCAACAATGGAATGGAGTTCAAGTACTACACCTTGGATGACTTCCTCGGCGAAGAAGGACTCCAACATCTCTACTCCTCGCCATATAATCCCCAACAAAATTGGGTCGCCGAAAAGGGGAGAATCAAACCTTAATTGAAGCCGCACAAATATGATGATGGAGTACAAGTTCATTGAGTGGGTTGTGAAATTTTATGATGTGACATTTGATGAAGTTGATAGATCTTTGGAGGATCGAAGTGCTTCTTGTGAGAAAGGAGATGCAATTCCCCCGGATACCGTAGGAAGGATGAGTGTGGCACTCGCAGACCTCAAAGGCTACCTTCTACGAGTACCGGGGAAGGACCAAGTTCCACCCACGTGGAGCCATCTACACCATAAGTCCAAGCTTCTTCCATTGAACAACCAAGTGCTAGTCAACCACTACCACAACCTCAAGTTTGGCATCTACTACAACAACTGACACCAAGTGACCAAGGCCGAGCTTCAAGTTCGTCATCGGATTCGAAATCAACACGATGCGTCAAGGCACCTTCATCAATCAAGCAAAGTCCGCTCAAGACATACTCAAGAGCCTCGATATGAAGGGGGACAACGGTATAGAAACCCCAATGTGTTTAAATTGTCAACTCTCCATCATGAGACCGGCAAGCGGTGGACTTCTAGCTCTACCATTCGATGATAGGTTTGCTTCTCTACCGTTGTGCTTCTCGTCCGGACATCATGTTAAGTGTGGGTATGCACATACCACTCTTTAGCTAAATGTCTTGATGAAAAGCATGCATGAACATATGGGGGGTGCGGTTTAAACTTATTGAGCTATCCCTCCCCCCATAATGCATAAAGAAACCCAAAACACACGCTATTTGTCAACTAAGTGACTAATGAGCTTCATGTTGAGTGGTGGCCGTGGGTCCTAGATACATCTACGCGACCTCACACTACCATACTCTTACATGGTGGCCTCGGCCACCAACCTCCTCCTTGAGGAGTTTTCTTTTTGGTTCTTCTTGATTCTTTTTGATTTTGTCTTGTTTTTCTTTGTTTCCATGTTCTTTGTGGGAGATTGACCCAAGCTTGGATTTTTATTTTTGATTCTTGCAAGCTTGGTTGAGTAGTACCTTAAGAGTTTCGACATCTAATCCTAAGCCAATACCCACCTCTTGAGCAATTTATATCTAAAAGCACAAGTCTACACCAAAATCTGAGTGTTTCTGAGCTTTGGAGGCCTGTACTACCGGACCTCAGGCTGGTCCGCCCCGGTGCAGTGTCCTGACGACAGTCAGGAGTTTGCCCTGGAGCGGTACAACCGCCCGATGTACCGGGCAAGTACCGGTAAGCGGTACTACCGCTCATATGAGCGGTACTACCGCTTGCGCCCTTGACTTAAGGTACCAGGTGGGACGGGTTCTTCCCAAATCACCACTTTTCACCACCCACCACAAGTCAAAGGCGTCCCCAAGCTCAAGACCTCGAGGATACCGACCCCGATCTCCTCCTCCGGCCATCCCCGGCCAAATATCCTCCGTGGAGAAGCTTCCCCACCCTCTCCTCCACCATGTCCTCCAGTATGGGCTCGAACTTCTCTCTCTAGGGTTTGTTGAATTCCCTAGATGCATAGGTTAGGGTTTGTAGGAGTTTGTGGTGGAGAAACCTTCTTCGAAGCCTCTTCATGTACAGGGATACTAGCTAGCAACATTATGTGAGACTATGAACTTCAATGCCATGTATCTCGACATAGATCTAGTTGTGTTGAGCTCGAGCGGTAGTACCTCTCATTCACGAGCGGTGCTACCGGTTCAAGCGGTACTACCGGTCTAGGTTGCGGTACTACCGCTATGACTGGTTTCACTTCTGTTGCTTGTTAGTGTCCTTTTTTTCTTTAACTCCAAGGCTTGTGCACTTATCCCCTATTCCCTCCCAAACCTATGTTGTTTCACAGGTCCATCCAATAGTGGGGCAAAGAAGGGCAAGAAATTCTCATCTCGTCGTCCCCGTAACCAAGAGCAAGAAGAGCAAGAAGAGATTATCTCACCAAGGACCACCAAGCGCCTAAGGGCAGCAGCAGCAGCTAGCAAGAGGACTGCCTCAGGTCCCCAAAAGCTTATGACTGCTCTCACCAAGTCCGAGTTTATGGAAGTAAGGAGGATCAATCCCTATTTGGTGCCAAGGAACCCTCGGCTATGCCCCAACAACTTCTTCTACCACGCCAATCAAGAAAGGATCTACAATGAAGTATATGGGTCAAAGGAGTTCAATTGTTTCCCTCAATACTCCATCAACATGGACAAGCTCCGCTCTAAGCCCAAATACTTTGGAGAGGCACTTGAGATATGCGAAGAGGTCTTATTCCCTTGATGACCTTCTCCCACAACTACTCCAAGGAGGTGATATGTCAATTCTATGCCACCGTGGTGTTTCTTGAAGATGAGTATGGCTTCCGCTCGTTGAAGTGGATGACCAAGGAGTTCGAGATGGAGGCCACATGGCAAGAGTTTGCTAGGGGCATTGGCTATGATCTCCCTGACAACGACATCAACCTCTTCCGGATTCACCTTGAACACAAGCCAATGGCCAAGGAGAAGATGGCCAACCTCTACATCCCCGGGAGAATGTTGTGTGGTAGTGCCTATCATCTCCTTCCCGTCTACGACATTATGAACCGCATCTACCGCAGCACCATCAACCCCAAGAACACCAACCAAGATGAGGTGCATGGCTTTCTTGTGAACCTCCTTGTGCGCACCGATCAGATGAAGGGTCGCGGCTAGCAATTGGATGTCATGGACTACATATGGGATGAGATGCGTGACTGTGCCTTCCTCTGCAAGCTTCCTCAATATGTGCCCTATATCATGAGGCTCGTTTGCATCGAGTGGGAACAAGCTCGCCGTGTAGATATCCTAGAGCAATGCCACTCCCTCACTATCCATAAGGAGAAGAGCCCCCTAGTCAAGAATCATGATCTTCCAAGGTATGGCAAGAATGCCCCCAAAGACAAGGAGGAGGAGGAAGCCGATAGTGATGACTCCGACTTCGTGCCCAATTCCGTAAAGACCAAAGGCCTCTTTGCCAAGCTCACCGCTCGCCTCAAGAAGTCCTTTTGCTTCAAGGAGGACCTTCAAGACAAGATGTACCAAGCCCACCATGACAACACGAAGATTCGCCAACGCCAAAAGGCGATGATGAGGCACATGGGCCTTCCCGTCTTCGAGGGCTCCGAGGACAACATCACACCTCCCGGTGAATGGAAGTCCAAGCACACTTGGTCAAGCTCCGAGGACTCCATCCCCGAGCGCATTGTTCGCCCCTCTCCACCACCTCATGGCAAGGGCCAAGTTGAAGATGAAGATGAAGAGGACGAGGAGAACGAGGATGTGGAAGGATAAGGTGATGAGGAGGGCGACGATGAGGGCGAGGAGGATGAAGACGAGGATGATGATGATGACGAGTGATCCCCGTGGGACGTTAGTATGCTTCTTATCCCTTTTTGGTGTTACGATGCCAAAGGGGGATAAGTTGATCTATTAGGACGGGAATTTGCATGGGGATGCCAAGGGCTTGGTTCTTCATTTTGGTTTTTCGGCCTTGGCATCATGTCTTATCCCTAGTTATTCGGAACTTATTCGTATGCTTGCTACTCTATTTGTGGATCTCCTGATCCCCCCCCCCCGGTTTGTATTAAGACTTATTCGTGGTAGCCTATATTGGTCTTCGTTGTTTATCTCTTGATGGCTACACCATTTCTATGGAGGCACGTATTGTGAGTTTGGGTTTTCTCAAGGCAAAGGTATGACAATTTCACCCAAGGCTCTTTGCATGATCATGTGTTGCCTCCATAGTGTGCATATTCTATATGAATATGTCATTTATACTTGTTGCATATGTGCATGGTTTGTACAATCTAGGAGGAGTTATGCCTCTAGGATGTGTGTATATGTATTCAAATGCATATTCCAATTATGCACACGTCTAGGGGGAGCTCCGTCTAGCTTTTGCAAATCTAAGAACCTTATCATAATATCTTATGCCATTGCAAATTCTTGTGTTGTCATCAAACACCAAAAAGGGGGAGATTGAAAGAGCAAGATCTATATCCCGTGTTTTGTGTGTTTGATGACAACACTTGAATGAATTTAACCGTGCACAAAGATTGTCTTTGATAGATTTGCAAGTGCACGGTGCCCTCGTTGAATACGTCATGAACGGAAGACTGAAGCGTAGCTTATAGGTTTTCTGGTTTTGTGTGTGTCGTGAGGTGACATGGTTGGAGAGGAAAAGTGGAAAAAGGCAGTTTCTGTCTGGCCGGTACTACTGGTACCAGGAGCGGTAGTACCGCTACCCTACTGGTACCGCTCTGCAGTACCGCTCTGGAAAATTGCACTGAAAAGCCCCACAGAGTGCGTTATGGTACCTTTACGGTACCATGGGCGGTAGTACCGCTTACGAGCGGTAGTACCGCATTGGTACCGCTTAGGTACCATAACACAAGTTACGGCACCACCGCTGTGGTACCGCTTAGGTACCGCGCGAGGTCCAGGTACTCACAGAGGCCACTGCGGTACCTAAGCAGTACCGCAAGCGGTACTTCCGCTGTGAGTCCACGTGGCTAATCTGTGGGGGCTTTCCAAAGCGGTAGTACCGGTCGCGCGGAAACAACACATAACGGTTGGATTTGAGGGGCCCTATAAAAAGGCCCCTTCTTCCCCAGCTCGTTTTCAGCTCTTCTCTCTCTCCTCCATTGTTGCTGAGCTCAAACCTTGAGGATCTCCCCACCTACCCAATCAATCTTGCCCAAATTTGGAGGAGTGGTGGAGGAGGCCCCGATCTATCGATCTACCAAGAGAGAATTCACCAATACCATCTAGTCCTTAGTGGATCTTGTTGTTACGGTTCCTATGGTGGGATCTTGGAGGAAGTGCTCCTATGGAGGCTAGCTTGGAGTTGTGCTAGCCCCATAGCTAGGGTGTTGGGAGCCTCCTAGTGTTGTGGAGCTCGCCCCAACCTTGTGAAGGAACCATCACCTCGACCGGTGCCTTAGTGGAGAAGGGGGAGCCCCTTTGTGGAGCTCTGTCGAGGAAGAAGGTGAGGCCTTCCTTCATGGTGTGGCCGCCTAGCCTCTTGTGTGAGGCTAGCACCTCCTCAACGCAGACATACTCCCTTTTGTGGGAGGAACTGCGGGAAACAAACCTCGCCTCGTCCCCGCGCCCTCCGGTTGTCCCACTCCTTATCTTTACTATCATGCTTGGTTCCTTTGCTTGTTGCACTAGCCTAGGATCATACTAGGATCATCTCGAACACCAAAGCTATCACCTTTTACTTCTGTTGCACTAAAAGTTGAAAAAGGCTAAAAATTGCGTAGCGCCCATTCACCCCCCCCCCCCCTCTCTTGTTCGCTACGGTCCATTCACTTGGGCATCCCAAGCTTTGACGCTTGTACCTCTTGGATATTTCTTGGGGTGACATGGGCATCCCCAAGCTTGAGCTTTTGTCCATACTTTATCTTATTACATTATTCTTCTCTCCCTACACTTGAAAACTTCCTTCATACAAAACATCACACAATTCTCATTACCAGCATTAGTGCAATCAAAATAACAAATCCACTTGGGTTCAGTTATAACAAATATCAAACATCTATTAAAACATTATCTACTGTAGCAACTTCTTAAAAAATCTCTTTCATCAAAAGAACTCAAAAAGAAAGAAATTAAGAGGCAAATGCAAATAGTGGCAGAAATCTGTCAAAACAAAACAATAGGTAAAGATCGATTTTTTCGAAAATCTTCTGTTGCTCAGATCGAAAAGTGTTCAACTAAAGAAAGTTAGATAATAACCCGGGGCATATGCTCAAACATTGGCAGCTCAAAATTACGTTTTGGCTGGAAATACGAATTTTTATGCCGAGGGCACAAAATCTGTTTCAGGACAAAGAACTTCCCCAAATCTTACTTTCTTCCTATTAGAGGCTATTCTTGGCACAAAAATGAAATAAAAATGATAAGGAGAGGTTATTACAGAGGTAATAAATTCCAAGACTCAACAAAATAAAATTACAGAAATAAACATGGGTTATCTCCCAAGAGTGCTTTTCTTTAATGCCTTTCAGCTAGGTGCAGAAAAAGAGCTAGCATCAAGTATTATCAAGTCAAGAAGCATCTAGATCAATGCCAGAAGTTTTTTCAACAAGGAATTGTATTTTATCCATATAAGTTTTAGAAGACCATCTCTCGGCACTTTTGGGTTCACTACTTTCATCAAATGGGTTTTCAGGAACAATCCAATCAAAATTCTTTTCGAAGGCGGCATGCATTCCTACGAGTTTGAAAGGTATTGGTATTTTGATCTCCTCCCTATTTTCAAGTTGGGTTTTCTCTATCTTTTCAAGTGTACCAATAACATCTACACATGAGCCTAGCATCTTAAATCGACCAAAAACTTTCCTAGCTTCTATAACAACATCTTTAAATTCTTTAAGCAAAGTTTCCATGATAAAATGTCTCTTTTCATCATTCTCAACTTCATGAAGTTTAAGAAACATTTGCTGCATTATGGGGTTAAGGCTAACAAATCTATCCTCCAACATTTGAACTAAATAAGTTGCAGCAGTTTCATAATTAGGAGCAAGTTCTACTAAGGATCTATCCTCAATATCTTTATGCTTACTAACATGATTAAAGAATTGTTTAATGTTATCTCTCCCAATTATAGAACCACTACCTATTGATAGGTCTTTCAGAACATTCATAGGGATCAACATAATGAGCTAAAAATAAAGCAACAAAATAACAACTATGAAAGAAACTAATTTTTGTGTTTTTGTTCTAATGAAGCAAACAAGAATAAATAAAATAAACTAAGCAAAACTATAACAAAGTAAAGAGATTAGAGATGAGAGACTCCCCTTACAGAAATCCTCTTTCTCCCCGGCAACGGCGCCAGAAAAATAGCTTGATGAGCGCATATTGCACACCGTTGGGGAACCCCAAGAGGAAGGTATGATGAGCACAGTAGCAAGTTTTCCCTCAGTAAGAAACCAAGGTTTAATCGATCAGTAGGAGAAATGTGTGACTTGTGAAGGTGTTGCTAGCTGACCATTGGCAGGGCGCACTACCGGCGTCAGCAACAACGTGGAACATACACACAACACATCCAAAATACTTTGCCCCAACTTACAGTGAGGTTGTCAATCTCACCGTTTTTTCTGAAAACAAATGTTAACATTATAGTGTGAAAATATGATGATTGTTTGCAGTGAAATAAAAGAGTTGTTGCCGTGGGAGTTGGCAATAAAATAGAACAGGTACTTGAAGTGTAAAAGAAAAGACCATACATGACAAGATGATTACTATGAGATTCGTTTAGACATTACAATATAATACATAGACCGTAATCCAACTGCGTCTATGACTAATAATCCACCTTCCGATTATCATTCGAACCCCTTCCAGTATTAAGTTGCAAGCAATAGATTATTACATTAAGCAATGTGTGTAAAGTAAACAATAGAATTATCCTTGGATAAAACATTGTTGTTTTCTCCCTAGTAGCAATAGCACATCTTCAATCTTAAAAGTTATTGTCACTCTTTCAGAAAACTAGATGCATGAACCCGCTATCGAGCATAAATACTCCCTCTTGGAGTCACAAGAATTTACTTGGCCAGAGTATCTACTAGCAACGGAGAGCATGCAAGATCACAAATAACATATGACAAGAATATATAATCGATCTCAACATAGTATTCCATACTCATCGGATTCCAGCAAACACAACATGTAGCATTACATAAAGATGATCTTGATCATGATAGGCAGCTCACAAGATCTAAACATGAGGCACAAATTGGAGAGGACAACCATTTAGCTACTGCTATGGACCCATAGTCCAGGGATGAACTACTCACGCATCACTTTGGAGGCGAGCATGGCGGTGTAGAGGCCTCCGGTGATGATCTCCCTCTCCGGCAGGGTGCCGGGAAGAGCTTCAGAACCCTCCCAAGCTATGGTATGCGATGGTGGCCACGGCGGAACTTTTCGTGAATGGAGGCTCGGGTGGTTACATTTTTCCCGAGATCATGAATAAATAGGCAGAAGGGTGAGGTCGGTGGCCGCCTTGGGGGCCCACATGACCCCTTGGCGTGGGCCCACCCTTGGCCGCTCCATGGGGTGGTCTGGCCGCCCTGTGGCGCCTCCTCGTTCCCCCTCTAGACTCTGTCTTCATTACGGTAAAATATTGACTTTGGCTTTTATTTCGTCCAATTCTAAGAATATTTGCTGTACAACTTTTCTGAAATACAAAACAGCAAAAAATAGGGAACTGACACTATGGCATCTTGTTAATAGGTTAGTGCCGTAAAATGTATAAAAATGCAACGAAGTGTAAGCAAATCATATATAAATTGGTGTAAAACAAGCATGGAGCATCAAAAATTATAGATACGTTTGAGACGTATCAAGGAGGCGCCAGCACCCGACCCCGGGAGGAACGCGGCGCCGCTCGCGTTCCACCACGCCATCGAGGAGGAGGCGGGCGACGTCCACCACCATGAGATGGTGAAGCTCAACGCCGCCATCGAGGAGCACCTAGCTGAGATGATGCGCGCAAGCATGGAGCACGAGGCCTTCGTCCGGGCTGGTCGTCGTTTAGGCGACCTTATCAGGCGGAAGAACGAGCTCATCGCCCAGGTGGCTGCCCGCCACCTCCTCCAGATGCCCTCGCCCGAGCGACACCCCCATGAGGCAGGTGAGGAGGAGCTCTGTCTCGAGGCGGAACAAAGCCGGCACCAACATCTGCGTCCCCAGCAGGTGAACATGGAATCCCGGGTCGTCAGCCTCTCCCGCGTTGACTCTCGAGGCACGGGAGGCTGTGGAACGCGCCGCCTCGCGCGAGCGCGGGATGAGCAGCAACCGCACCATCACGCCGGTGGAGGCCGAATGCGCCCTCGCATCAAGGACGGACAGGAGGAGGGCGACGATGGAGGAACGTCTGAGGAAGGACGGCAGCCATGTCCCATCCAGCTGCTAGAAGCTAGAGTCAAATCCTCACGCATAGCGAGGCTGCCGGGGTCACGGCCAACGTCCTGGGTAGCTAGCTTATGTAGTAATATTAAGAAATATGTAATCTACTTAATTTAATGTAATATGAAATATTAGACTATGAGACGAGGACCAGGGAAGGACAAGGGAGGATCGCGAGAGGGTAAGTGTCCGCGGCTTTGCAAACCAGGCCCAGATTTGAACCGGCTTTAGATCACCCCGAACGCTGCGGCCATCCGTTTTGGGATGCGTCCAGGCTAGGCCGTGTTTTTATCCGATTCAACTCATTCAGACGCGCGAACACGGGATAGATCTCCCCGTTAGAGATGGCGTAAGGGAGAGGCGCAATAATTTGGCGCTGAAAAACCTACTTTGCGTGCTGCTAATGCTTAGCGCGCGCTGTGCCGAATTCCCCTCAACCGGAGGCGCTATTTCGCAGCGCGGGTGACCCGCTGAAAAAGGCCAGCAGTGGAAGCGCTAATTTACAGCGCCACAAACACATTTTAATAGAAGATAGTCTAAATAGAAGATCTAAAAACATTGAAAATACAATTAAAATAGATAAACGACTAGTCTACTCGTCGTCAGAGGTGGTCTCAGTCCAGACGTCATCCCAGCGAGCGTCATCGTCAGCCCAAGTCATGTTTGGGTTGACTAGCTCGCGGTCGGCGATGTCCAGACGGCGGCGCCGGTCTACCCTTCGCTGCGCCCTGAGGTCGGCGAAGAAGGTCTTCGTGTTGTCGACGTCGCTGGGGAACTGCGCCCTCCACTGGCGCACCAGCTCCTCGTCACGCTCGGTGATGGCGATCCGGCGCTGCGCCTGGCGGTGGCAGCGACAGTCCTTGTCATCAACAAGGCACGGCGTTGACGCAAGGAACTCCGTTGGGGACTCGATGTCCGGGAAGTTGAGATCGCGCCGTGGCTGCCGGAATCGCCACGCGGCCGCGTCGTAAGCGCACGCCGCCAGCTCCGGCGAGTCGTACGTGCCGAGGGTGAGGCGGAAGCCGCCGGCGCGAAGCTCCACGTAGAACCTGTCGTTGGGACGCGCTCGGATGCCGTGGAAACAGGACGACCGGCGGCGGCGCGGCGGCATCCCGGCGACGAAGGACTGGCGGTGACGCGTGACGCGACGAGGCGTGGTGAGACGAAGCGGCAACTGGAAGTAGTTTTATAGCGCGCGAAGCGACGTGGCAAGTTTAACGCTTGGGATAGCGCGAGCGAAAATATTTTTTTTCTGCACCGATTTGGCGCGTCCACTAGAGGAGCGTGGGAGGGTTCGCGCACGGTAAAAAAAAACGATTGAAACGCGCGCCGTTTGGACGTCTCTGTTAGAGAAGTGTGCGCGAGCACACAAGCAGCCCGGACGGGATCAGCGCGTATTAATTTGGGCGTTGTGCTCAGGCACCGGTTAGTCTTAGGAGTGCCCCACCCAAATATAGAAACAAAAGTATTCTGACATTCTACATGTTCCGAAAATAGAAACCGCACGTTCCAGAAACAGAAACTGCTCTCGCCGCGCGGGGCCTTCTCTTCGTGCTCCAGTTTTGATATTTTGATCGCGAAGCAAAAATACATCCACATCTGTGAACTAAAAATTCAGACAAAAAAAAGTAAATAGGTGCATCACCACCTTCTTTTCATGTAAAAAAGTAGCAGCGGCGGATGTAAAAAATGTAAAAAATTACATCTAGATCTTGGGAGGAACCTACTATTATTAGATCAAGATCTGCAGGAACATTCTATTTTCAAAATCCTCGATGTAGAAAAAGGAAGAAAAAGAGATCCTAGATGTAGAAAACGGAAAGTAATACATCCACCGTTCCATTATTCTGGATGTAAAAAAGATCAAAAAGCACATCCCAGCTCCACAAAAATACTAGCAGAATACATCATGCATGAACTGGAGAAGACAGGGAGGTGCGGGGATTGAGAGGAAAATCAGCATCAATGGAAATCACGCCGGCCACTGGGGTCGTCGGAACTCAGGCCGGAGATTGCAAACGGCGGCGGCGTGGTACCGTGGCCAGAGAAAGGGACTCTGTGGCTAGGGAGGCTCGGGGATGGACACGCTGCTCGAGTCCGTGCTCGAGCACACGGCCATGGCGGGGCCCGGGCGGCTGATCCGGCCGTTGCGGTCCAGATTCGACGGTCGAACGCCGCCTCCATCGTGCGCACTTGGTGGAGGTCGTGCGTGCCGGCGGAGGTCCGGCGCGCCGTGTGGTCAGCCCAATCCTGCTCCAATTTCCGCTCGGATTTGTGGAGACGAGGGTGTAGGTTGGGGATTTTTTTTCATCTCCTAGGAGTGCTCGTGTTCGTGGGGTGGAGGTGGAGAGATGGAGAGTGGGATCTAGCTGTCATTTATTTGGACTGTACCGCCGCTTAGGCTGGATCGTTCGATGGGGATCAGACGTGCAAGGAAGGTGGGCACCGCGTAAGACCGGAGCGTGCCCAGGCAAGAATTAGAATATACTCCCTCCGTCCTCAAATAAGTGGACATCTAGCCTCTAAACTTTGTCCACAAAAGAGTGTACTCCTATTTTTCCAATGCAATTTAATTGCTTCTCTCTCATCGCACGGAAATCAAACCCAATAATATTGAGCACATATTCTTTTTGTTTTTTACATGCACTTAATTTATTGGAGGTGAAAGAATTAAAGATGAGAGATGCATGTTTCCAATGTACTTTTCACTCCACCTCATAATTTATCTTGAAACCCCACAGGTACACTTATTTGTGGACGGAGGGAGTACCTATTAATTTTCCCTAGATTCACGGGCTAAGAGCCGGTTCATGCTTCTCTACCTTCATTGAGTACACCTTCACGTCAGCTCCAATCGTAGATGGCAAGGCTGACTATGACCATTGTAACGGCCCCCAATAAACCAGTACGAAGGGAGTATCGCTAGATTGATCCTCACATGTACTACCTCTGGTCGCAAAAGATTGACGCACCAAACCAACTAATCATGTGCATGCGCTGGCCTCCCTCCGCGTCGATTAAATCCGACCGGAGGGAGTAGTTTTCAAATAAATAAAAATCATGACACGTAGTATGTTTGCAACTTTTGTGGGAAAAAAATGATCAAACTTAATAAAGGTTGACTTAAGACAAAGCTAAACATACATTAACTTGAGTACCGAGGGAGTATACCCCAGTCACACAGTCTACATCTATTCTCTGCCAAACTGATATGCTAGTTGCTAGTTGGCCAACATATATACACTGAATTTGAGTATTCTTACAAATTTGGATTATTCTTTAAGTGCAAGCAACGCTTTCCGTTGATGGTGAAACATTTGCTGACCTGCACAATTTTAATTTTGTATATCTCAGAATGCGTGCGATGGCGGGAGTGTATGCACCTAACTTGTATTACTCAAAAACAAGATAGTGATGAGTGTCTGGAAAAAAATGACCAACTCTAGATGCAATAGAGACGCGACTGGGGAGCTGTTACCAAGGAGTGCATGGTCATCCGCCAGCGTACGTGGACACCAGCCGCGACTGGGTGACACTCGATGATCCCCGTTGTGCAGAATTTGTGGGTTCCTCCGATAGAAACATAAGGCCGGAGGAAGTGCACACTAACCCTGTTGAGTCTTGTCCACTGATTTCCCTTCGTTTGTGTTTCATGTGGATTTTGGCTATCAATGGAGGAGCACCGAGGGAGCGATAGAGAGGTAGTGCGGAGCGAAGAGGTTCAAGCTGGTTGGCTGGCCCATGGATTTTCCTATCTGCGCGCTACATCACCATGACGCGTCAAAGACGCCATTACATGATGCTCCTTCCTTCCTCACAAACAATACTATGACAAACTCCGTTGGAGGGCAGAGAATCAAATTTTATTAAATTTGACCTACCTCATATGTAACAATGTTTATGACACTAAATTAGTACCATTAGATTCATCCTGGCATGTAGTTTCATAATACAAAAATTCATATCATGCATGTTGCTATTTTTGTGTCAAAAAATTGGTCAAATTTAATAAAATTTAACTTAACATAAAACTAAATGTACAGGGAAAGAGTATAGTCAATCGCAGAGACGCACAGTGTCCGTCCATTCTCTGCCAAACTGATACGCTGGACCACTTTCCCTTTCTACTTGGCCAACATACACTGAAGTTGAGTACTTCCAACAAATTCCGATTATTCTTTAAGTGAAAGCAACATTTTCCGTTGACGGTGCAATATTTGCTCACCTGCACAATTTTGATACTCTAGAGTGCGTGCGATGGGCGGGACTGTATGCATCTACCTTCCTCCGGTTCATATTAATTGATTTTACTTTGTCTAGATTCCTATATATCTAGTTAAGTTTTAGTCTACATACATGTGTATCTAGATAAAATGGAGTCAATTAATTTGAACCATAGGGAGTACATTATGTTCGGTGCTTTCAATTTTCAGCGTTCAAAATTGATATAGTGACCATTGCAAAAAAAAAAAAAAAACATAGTGAGGGTCTAGGAAAACATTACCGACTCGAGATGCAATACGAGAGGCGATTGGGGAGGCGTTACCAAGGAGTGGATGGTCATCTATCGGCATGGACCCACGGTGATACCAGTCGTGACAGGGTGACACCCGATGATCAAGTTGTGCAGAATTTGTGGGTTTTACCCTCCCACGGAAGCATGTGACCGGCCGAAGTGAACGCTAACCCTATTGCCTCTTGTCCACCGGTTTCCCTTCGTCTGTGTTGGATGTGCATGATGCGGCGGATTGTCATGAGTATTTCGGCTGTCGGTGGAGGAACACCGAGGGGGCGGCCGAGAGGCAAGGCAGTGGAAAGAGGTTCAAACTGGTTGTCTGTCTTATGGAGTTCCCTATCTTGAGCTGCGATACATGACCGTGACGGATCAAATACGCCATTACATGATCCACCTTCCTTCCTCACAAACAATACGACAAAACATGTTGGAGCTAGGGCATCTAGAATTATCACAATATCAAAGGGGTGTGTGTGGTGTTGTCGCAATGAGTCTCCGGTTCAGGATTGGTCTTTGTGGTGTTGCAAGTCGACTAGTCGACTCTAGGAACATCTAGGACGCAGGGAAGAATATATCCTCACCTCAATCCTCACAGAAAAAGATTTTATGGCAGATTAGGTGATTAGAAAGGCGGTGGGAGAGGTGATTTGGTGGAGCCAATGAGATTCAAGTCTATCCACTAATGAACTTACATGGATTTTTATCTGGGCCACCAAGTGTCGTGCAACCAAATGTTGAATATATAAGCAAATATCCATATGAAATAATCCGTACAGGTAAAAGATAAATCATCACTACGAAAATAATAAATAAACTAATCATGCAGACTAGTAAGGTAGATGAACAGATCACATCTAAACAAGATAAACTGATCGCATCTACCACAGAAACTAGAAGAAGAAACTCTAACAGAAACTGAAAGAGAGACGACAAGATCACATACTTTGCAGCAGCGTCGTTGTCGCCCATGTTGAGGTTGTCGAAGAAGTCGCTGAGGTCCGGGAAGAAGTTGTCGGTGTGGAGGAACTCGTCGTCCGATGACGACGTCGTGATGCCAGTAGTCGCGCCGGAGCGCTCCCCAAAAACCTGATTGCCCCTCACCCGTACAGGTTCAAGAGAGGCAGGGTTCCGGAGGCCTACTGTCCCGGCAGTCGGTGCACGCCGACGGACGGGATGATGAAGACGAAGGCGGCGGCGCAAGGAACTGGAAACAGGTAGTCGCGTATGCGTCTCGTACAACGGCTAGGGTTGCGCAGGGTCTTATATAGTGTGGTTCGGGAAGGTCGTGGGGCGCAGCCCACGTTCGAGTCGGCACAGCCACGATCCAGAAAAACCGGAAGGCAAAACGGCTGAGTAACGCGTCCGTTAATGACTCAAAATTGATTACACAATTAATTTCCCAAACAGCAAAAAGATAAGCTCGGCTCGGCGAGATTCCCGCAACCCGCGGCGCGTCGTGACATGTCGTGACGAGGCGAGGCGTGGCGTGGCGAGGCGAGGCGGGCGGCGGAGGAGGAGGAGTGCGCGAGGGCTCTCTCTCTTCTCACTCACTTACTACGACTAGAACAGCCCACCTTATATACCACTCCAACTCCCTCCCAACTAGCAATGTGGGACTAAAGTTCAGCCCCCAGTAGTGCTGCCACTGATTATTGGAATGGGCCATGTGAGTTTCAGAATTTGATAATGGGCCATGGGCCAAAGGCCAAATGCCCAAAAATTCCAGCAATCCCCCACAAACTCTCATTGGCACCCATTAATAAGTTTCCAGAACATTTTTTTATATACCGGTATGTCGTGGAGACTGTTAAGTTGAACTTCCACTTAAAGCTTCATATTACACTAGATTGCAACTTGGATAGTGGACTATGCCTTGAACTACAAGTTTTCTGCGCTCTACCTTCATACAAAGCCTAGACCGATACTAGGCTGCCGCGAGGCTTCCTCGCGGTTTGGAGCTTATACGTCATACTCCAGGGCCTTTCATGAGTTTACTAGAGAGCACCCAACTCTCATAGATTGCGACGTTTAACAATCGGACTCATATAGGTGTGTTCTTCAAAAGATGTTCGCAGGACAGCATCTCTGCTAAAATAGCCACTTAGAACACATTAAGATAATTATCAACCTGCCATGCAGATTAGGAGAGTATTGCATCTTATGGAGTGGTAAAATTGCTATAGGGATATATACTCTCCTCCCAGCTGACCAACAGCTTGTCTCCCAGCTCTAATTCACGGGATCTCCGATCACATAGAGTGGGTTACCACCGTGGGCAGCTCATAGTGTGGGTCTCATACCCATCTCCCTCGATGCATTTTCTATCACATTTCGTGATAGTCCCTTTGTGAAGGGGTCTGCCAGGTTTCTAGACGTATGGATATAATTCAACGCTATAACTCCGGAGTTTCTCATTTTCCTGACAGTTTTCAATCTCCTCTTCACATGCCTTGATGACTTCATATTATCCTTAGAACTGTTTACTTTGACGATCACAGTTTGATTATCACAGTTCATAGGAATAGCGGGTATTGGTTTCTCAACCACAAGAGCTCACGAAGCCACTGCGCTTCAACGATGGGCTGTGTCTAATGCTGTGAGTTCTGCTTCCATAGTTGACCTCGTAATGATGGT
Organism: Lolium rigidum; assembly: GCF_022539505.1. Classification (NCBI taxonomy): domain Eukaryota; kingdom Viridiplantae; phylum Streptophyta; class Magnoliopsida; order Poales; family Poaceae; genus Lolium; species Lolium rigidum. The sequence continues at coordinate 300,751,567 of NC_061508.1, forward strand.
GCGCTTGCAAGACTTCCGAGAAACAGCGCCACCTCCAAGTGTAAACAAATAACCACTTGTGGCCTTAGTCTCATCAGCATCGGATATCCAATTTGCATCACTATAACCCTCAAGTACCCTTGGATACCCGAGTATAGTGAATGCCATAACTCGCGATGCCTTTCAAATAGCGCAAAACTCTCTCAAGAGCATGCCAATGAACATCTCCGAGTCTAGACACAAAACGACCGAGTTTACTTACAGCAAAGGAGATGTCGGGCCTCGTAGCGCCGGCTAAATACATAAGCGAGCCAATGATCTGCGAATATCGCAATTGATCTCTAGCAATTCTTTTATTCTTACGAATTATCACACTAGGATCATAAGGCGTTGGAGAAGATTTGCGGTCGCTATACCCGAAGCGACTCGGGATCTTTTCCACATAGTGGGACTCGAAGCAATGTAATCCCACCATCGTCATCCTTCAGTAGCTTGATGTTTAAGATCACATCAGCTACTCCCAAGTCCTTCATCTCAAAACAACGAGATAGGAACCCCTTGACCTCCTTAATCACAGTAAGGCTGGTCCCGAATATCAATATGTCATCGACATAGAGACAAAGAATAACTCCCTCGCCCCCACCATGGCGATAGTATACACACTTGTCAGCTTCATTTACAACAAAGCCTTCAGCGGTTAAAGTTCTTTCGGACTTCTCATGCCACTTGCTTAGGTGCTTGCTTAAGCCCATACAAAGACTTCGGTAATTTACACACCTTTCCATCTTGACCATCTACTACAAATCCATCGAGGCTGCTCCATATAAATTTCCTCTTCAAGCTCTCCATTTAGGAAGGCGAGTCTTAACATCCATTTGATGAACGAGAAGACCATGTGAGGCAGCCAAGGATAGTAGCACTCGAATGGTGGTCAATCCGGCAACATGTGAGTATGTATCAAAGAAATCTTCACCTTCTTTACGGGTATAACCCTTGGCCACAAGACGTGCCTTGTACTTTTCAATAGTACCATCAGGCCTAAGCTTTTCTTGAACACCCACTTGCATCCTACAGGTTTGCACCCATAAGGACGATCGGTAACCTCCCAAGTTCCATTAGCTAAGATGGAATCCATCTCGCTACGGACGGCTTCCTTCCGGTAGTCGGCATCACGAGATGCATAGGCTTACGAGATAGAAGTGGGTGTATCATCCACGAGGTACACAATGAAATCATGTCCAAAGGACTTTGCAGTCCTCTGTCTCTTGCTCCTTTTGGGAGCTTCATTGTCATCCTCCACAGGATTATCAAAGTGTTCTATAGCCATGGTAGGTTCAGGACATAATTCCTCAACATGCATGTCCTCAAAGGAAAGATGTCCTCAAAGAAAGTCGCATCGTTCGACTCCATAATTATACCAACATGCATGTCGGATATCTCAGATTTTACTATCAAAAATCTGTAGCCAATGCTATGAAATGCATATCCCAGAAGAACACAATCCACGGTTTTTGGTCCAAGCTTGCGCTTCTTGGGTATTGGCACATTTACTTTCGCCATACAGCCCCAAGTTCGTAGGTAAGAGAGTTTCAACCTTTTCCTTTCCCATTCCTCAAACGGGGTAATGGTTTTGTTCTTTGTGGGGACACGGTTTAGGACATGACATGCGGTCAATATCGCCTCCCCCCACCATGCCTTGGATAGACCCGATGTATCTAACATGGCGTTAACCAAATCAGTTAGAGTACGGTTCTTTCTTTCGGCCACCCCATTTGACTGACGTGAGTAGGGAGGCGTCCTCTCATGGATAATACCATGTTCCGCACAAAAAGAATCAAATTCGTTGGAAAAATACTCTCCACCACGATCAGACCTTAGCCGCTTGATCTTTCGATCAAGTTGGTTTTCTGCTTCAGCTTTAAAGATTTTGAAGTAATTAAGAGCTTCATATTTAGATTTCAGGAGGTACACATAACAATATCGAGTAGAGTCATCAATTAAAGTCATGAAGTATCTTTTTCCTCCTTTTGTCAATTCACCATTCATTTCACAAAGATCTGAATGTATAAGCTCCAGTGGTGCCAAGTCTCTTGCCTCCGCAGTCTTGTGAGACTTACGTGGTTGCTTAGCTTGCACACATACTTGGCACTTGGATTTCTTGATAATAGCAAATTTCTGAATTATATTCATATTCGCTAGCCGCGTCATGCACCCAAAATTAATATGACAAAGTCGTGAATGCCAAATATCGGACTCACTATCATTGCAAACATGATTAATAATTCGAGTACATAAGTCTGACAGAGATAAGCGGAACAAGCCTCCGCACACATAACCCTTTCCAACAAATTGTCCACACTTGGAAATTACAACTTTATTGGACTCAAAAACCAACTTAAAACCATCTCGACATAAAAGCGATCCGCTAACGAGATTCTTATTAAATGATGGAACGTGCTGCACATTCTTCAGCTGGATGGTCTTTCCTGAAGTAAACTTCAGATCCACCGTACCAACACCACGAACAGAAGCACGTGAGCCGTTTCCCATCAGCACGGAGCAAGTCCTTGCGACTCGATAAGAAAGAAAACATAGAGACATCCGAACATACATGTGTATTGGCTCCGGTGTCTATCCACCAATCGGGAGAATTACATGCCGAAAGGACGGTAGGAGAAGTACCGTACCCAACGTCCTTCATCTCGGTATCAACACCAATAACAACATTTGCGGACTTGCCGCTATTCTCACGCCGATCATGGCGTTACGGGCAATCCGGGAGCCCAATGTCCGGGAGCTCCACAAACATGGCAGTTCCCTTTCTTCTTATAAGGAGTCTTCCTCTTGAAGTTGGTTGAGTTGGAGGCTTTGTTCTTCACGTCAAACTTGCCTTTTCCATTGTTCTTATTCTTAGACTTGTGAGATTGGAAGTTCTTCTTACGTACCACATTGGCACTAGAACCTCCCTCAAAACTACGAGCGCGTGTGACCTTTGCTCTCGCCTTCTCTTCCACATGAAGCGAGCCAATGAGATCCGAAACGGAAAACTCTTGTCTCTTATGTTTCAGAGAAGTAGAAAAGTTCCTCCACGAGGGAGGAAGCTTGGCAATAATGCCGCCGGCCACAAATTTGTCCGGTAAGGTACACTTAAACTGCTCGAGTTCTTTGGCAAGGGACTGAATCTCATGAGCCTGCTCAACCACGGAGCGCTCATCAGTCATCATGTAGTCATAGTATTGCTCCATGACATACAATTCAGTGCCAGCGTCCGAGACCCCAAATTTGGCCTCGAGCGCATCCCACGCATCTTTACCATGGTGGAAGGCCATGTACGGGTCAACAATGTTGTCCCCAAGAATGCTGAACAAGGCCGCCTTAAACATGGCGTCGACCTTCTCAAACTTTTCCTGCTCCTCTGCGAGAGAGAGGCCCCTCGGGTCTAGCATACGTGGCGCTAAAACAGCCTAGGTTCGTAAACCATAGAACTGCTTTTGTGTGCCACCTCTTGTAATGCATACCATCAAAGAGGGGAGGTCGAGTAGCGGCAGCAACGCTGCTTGAATTGATTTGCCTATAATCAGGTTTTTGGATTGTTGAATATATAAGCAAATATCCATATGAAATAATCCGTACAGGTAAAAGATAAATCATCACTACGAAAATAATAAATAAACTAATCATGCAGACTAGTAAGGTAGATGAACAGATCACATCTAAACAAGATAAACTGATCGCATCTACCACAGAAACTAGAAGAAGAAACTCTAGAAGAAGAAACTCTAACAGAAACTGAAAGAGAGACGACAAGATCACATACTTTGCAGCAGCGTCGTTGTCGCCCATCACTACAAGAGATGGGGGATTTGTTGACGAAAACCCTGGTGACAAAAATGCATACCGTCATGGATGTGTCCTTATAGGTGAGGAATTCATCTTTCGTCAAGCATTTAAGGTAATGCTTGACGGTATGATTTTTCGTCAACAAAAAATCGTCACCCATTACCCAAGCGGGAAGGGCTTCCATCGTGTCTGTTAATAGGTGACGAAATCAAAGATCGTGGTGACGAAATAATACTAAGTTACTTTATTAAATGTTATTAGTTTTATATATCATGCGTGACCCACTTGTCAGGAACATATTTAATTAAGTAAAAATTGTGGTTTGGAAGAATCGAACCAGGGCTTTGGCGTGACCGACGCGGAGTCTTACCGCTAAGGTAGATATGGAGTTTTGATCTGGATTCGTAACTAGTCTATTCTACATATTTATCTCAATGGTGTGATCTAGATGTTACGACATAATAATTTCCTTATTAATATTTATGTCGGCCGCGGGTGCCTCGTTTAAGTCGCGCCGCTAGCAGACACGGCCTATCTAGGTGATCTTGCTAACAGTCAAATCGACTAGGGTTCTCGTCGAGGTGAGAAGAAATCCGTGAAGGCTGCATTGTGGAGGCGGCGAGACGCATCATCGGTGAGTTCTCTCGATTGTTCGCTAGGTCTAGATTTTTTAATCGAGTTGTGAAGATCTGTTCGAAGAACGTTGGCATATTCTTAACTGAATTGTAGGCAATGGATCGAAGTTGGATAACCGATGGCACCCAGAAGTTCACAACAAAGTACATGGCAGGTGTTAGGGATTTCATCAAGTTTGCGCGAGAACACTTGGACAATACGAGATGAACCAATCTTGTGCCCTTGCAAGGACTTCCTAAATCTGATACGTCGGGATATAAAAACGAGTCGAGGATCACTGCAATTGTTCGGGTATGTCCATGACGTATACAAGATGGACTAGACATGGGGAAGGTTTTAGTGATGACGAAGGGCGGGATAGAAACGATGATGGTGCGTATGATAGTGACAACGATGAAGAGGAAGACAATGGTGATTGTTATGTTGATGATTCGTCTAGTATGATCGATGAACTGCGAAGTCTAGAAATAAAGGTCCTGACCCGCCAAATCCGTATGCTAATCTAATTGAGTCGGCGAAAAAGAATTTTATGAGGGATGCACCTCTTTCACTAGGTTGTCGTTCATTATTAAGCTCCTTCATGTCAAATCATACAATCGGATAACAAACGAGAGGATTTGATCTCTTACTTCAGCTTTTACGTACGGCTTTGCCAGATGTGGACTTTCCCAAATCATATGCTGATGCTAAGAGTGTTCTTTCTGATGTTGGGCTTGGTTATGAGACAATTCATGCATGCAAGTTTGATTGTTCTTTATTTTGGGGAGATCACAAGGACGATACGAACTGCCATGTATGTGGATTATCAAGATATAGAGACCCTCTCTGGAAAAAGAAAATCCCTCACAAGGTGTTAAGGTACTTTCCTATAATTAAAAGGTTGCGAGAGACTATTTGTTAAAAAGGAAATGTCGACACATATTAGATGGCACAAAGAGAAGAGGGTTGTTGAGCCCAATGTACCGAGGCACCCTGTCGATGGTGAGGCATGGAAGCACTTTGATGGCAGGTTTGATTGGTTTGCTAAAGATCCTCGTAACATAAGACTAGGTTTTGCCACGGACGGCTTCGGTCCCTTTGGAAGTATGAGTAATCCTTACGAGTATGTGGCCTGTTTTTGTGATTCCTTACAACTTCCCACCATGGATGTGCATGGATCGGTCGAATTACATGATGGCAATGCTAATCCCCGGAAAGTATTCCCCAGGGAAAGATTTTCATGTATTTATGCAGCCACCGATAAAAGATATGATGCGGCTATGGAGTGGTGTGCGAGACATTTGATGCATGCACGGACGAATATTTCCCATTGCATGCTGCGTTTCTTTGGTCTATTCATGATTATCCTGGATATGCCACTATGTCGAGCCGAAGCACAAGAGGATTTCATGCGTGTGTGCATTGCGATGAGAATCCTTGCTATGAATCTTTGAAAAACAAAATTGGATATATTGGGCATCGGCGATTTCTTGATAAAGGTCACCCATACGGGAGAAGCGAGACTTTTCAATGGTAAAAGCCGAGCCTAGAGATCCACCCAGGAAGTACACACCCAAAGAGGTAGCTGAGAAGGTAGAAAGGGTTAAGGATTTTCAACATGGGAAAAATCCAATAAGTAGAAAGCGGAAGCGTGCAACCGTACCCGGTGAACCAACATGGCACACTGAAAGTCAGCTTACATCATCTACCGTATCGGCCAGAACTTAAGATATCTCACAACTTAGATGTGATGCATATTGAGAAGAACATATGTGACAATATTGTTGGTACACTACTTGAACTTGAGGGCAGGAATAAGGACACTGTTAGTGCTAGAATTGATTTGAAGAAATTCAAAATCTGGAAGAAGTATTGGTTGAAGAAAATTGTGAAGGATGATGATGATGTGAAGGATGATGATGATGCAGCAGTAACTTATGCGAAGCCCCCTGCACCGTGGACGCTTTCGAAGGAACAGAAGAGACATTTGTGTAGGTATTTGGCAAACACTAGGTTCCCAGATGGTTATTGCGCAAACTGGGGAAGATGTGTGAATATTGATGGTTGTAAGGTTACCGGTATGAAGACGCATGATTGCCACATACTTCGCAGCGAGTGTTGCTCGGCTGGGCTCAAGGGAATTGCATCTAAGGAAATGTATGTGGCTGCGAGCTAGGAAGATTTTTTAGGGAGCTTGTGTGCCAAAACCCCGAAAGTTGATGTGCTTGAATCGATTGAAGGTTGAAATTGTTGTGATCCTATGCAAACTTGAGAAGCTCTTCCCCCCAGCTTTTTTGATGTAATGGTGCACTTAGCTATTCATCTTCACGAGGAGGCTCTTTTGAGGGGTCCTGTTCATTATGGTTGGATGTATCCGAGTTGAGAGAAGATTAGGTTATCTAAAGTCTACGGTCCGTAACAAAGCAAGGCCGGAAGGTTCTATCGCAGAGGGCTACATTGTTGATGAGTGTTTGATTTTTTGCTCTAGATTTTTCAAGGATGGCACAGAAACAAGATTTAACAAAGATGATAGGAACCAAGACATACGGAGAAAACCTGATCGTGACGAGATGGAAGTATTTTCAGTTGGAGCTAAAGGTCTTGGGAAATCCATTTTGAAACATTTTGACAAGGAATTTGACAAAATGGTTTGGTATGTGCTGAACAAATGTGACGATGTCGAACGTTATATCAAGTAAGTAGTTAGCTTCACTTTAATAACTACTTCTCAATGTTGCAGACATAATTGTCCTGTATTTCATATGTGTTTTTTCTATGTTTCAGTGAATTCCGACAAGAATTGGGAGGTAGGGGTGTGCGTGACATCGAGGAGACGGTTCAGAGAGAGAGTTTGCAGGTTGGTTTGCAAACCATGTGAGACAGTTGGACAATGCATCGGAAGATTTGAAGTCTCCGGCTGCTTGGGCCGGACCGGCGTGTAGTAGTATACGCTGGTTGCAACGTAAAGGGTGCGAGGTTTCGCACGCTTACTCGGGATAAAGACACGAAGACTCAAAATTCGGGCGTAGCGACTAAGGGATCTTTTGGTGATGCGAGATGAGACCGAGTACTATGGTGTTCTGCAAGAAGTTCTTGAACTGCGATACGGGAGTAACAAGCACGGTGACGAGTCCGTGTACTTGTTTCGTTGCGGTCGGTTCGACCTTGCGGGCAAGGGTTCCAAGATAAAAGATGATGGTTATTTTAAAAGTGTTAACACTTCTATCCTATGGTTCAAGAATTCACCATTCATATTGGCCGAGTCAAGCTGAAACATGCTTCTATTTGGAGGATACAAAGTTTGGTGATCCGTGGAAAGTGGTGCGAAGTTCAGCCATAGACACGTGTACGACGTTCCGGAATTAGAAGATGGTAACGATGATGCATTTGTACGGAATGAAGACGCATACCGGGAGGATGAAGGTTCGGTCGACCATACATTTCATGATGTTGTCGACCTAGACGAGGAAGCGAGAGGTGGAAGCGAGAGGAGGATGATCATCGTGCTGCGAAGTTGTACGTATTCATGATGCTCGTACAATTCGTGAACTAGAGAATGGGGAAGATAGTCCCAATGTTGACATGGATATGAGCGAAGATGAACTAGAGAATCGGGAAGATAGTCTCATATTGGAAGAGAACATACATGATGACGAGGGAAATAATTCGGAAGAAGATAGTGATGTAGATTGATAGAAACATGTAATGCATACAACTATATGTTTTGTTCCAAACATTTGAAATGTTCTTATTTAGATGTTTACGATCTCGAACTTGTCATTGAATTATCTAGAAGGGTTTAAGAGCAAATTAATATAAGCAAAAATATGGACAGATATAAGAAAGCCAACATGTCGGTAACATAACTTTGACAATGGTTTTAATTAATCAACACTTGACACGATTACAACCAGCAGCACGATATGACTAACTATTATTTTAACACAAGCAAAATCGACTAAAGAGCCTTACAACTTAATTAAAACCTAAAGGGGCTGCATAGTTGGACACATGGGCACCATGAATCACTGACTAGCTACTCCAGATCGATTTCAGGCACATGGGTAGCAAACAAGTAAACCCCTGCATTTCCCAGGTAAAGCAAGAACGAGCATCTTGTCACCCATCCGAAGGTGCTTTTCCTTGTCCATGAACTCCTTCCACCCACCGACGCGAGAGACGACCATCGTCTGAAGAAATTGCGTAGGACGCACGCACCAAAGTACTGGGATGGCACACAATACTGATTGCACCATATTGTTCCATATCTTTAGGAACCAAACGGCTAGGGATTTTGACATAGTTTAGTTAACACTTGTACGTAATGTAGGTCACAAACTTAATGAAATGACATGATCTACTGCTTACGACGTGTTTGTTGTAATTTTCGTTGTTTGTCCAATTCAGAGTATGCAGCATTGGGACAACTAGTGCTCCTTGATCATAATCTCCAGCATTGTGGTACTCAACAAGGTAGTCCAAGTTGTCCACCTGAAGAATGACGGTATGCATCATCCTCCAATTTATCATTGTTCCATCGGTAGTACCGAGCGAGTCAACAATGTCACGCTTCGTACGGGACAATCGGTAGTAAGCTGCATAATTAAAATAACCGACATAAGATGGAATAATTAATATGATCAATCATTCCGTCCAAAGGTGGATAATTACCTGGATGGATTAGTGGTTCGAGTTCCGGTTATTACAAGAGTATCCCGACCGGATGACTTAATTCTGAAAATTAACTCCATGCCAACCTTAAAAATGTACACTCTAGCAAATTCGTTCCAAAATCTTCCGTTGATATAGGTTACGCCAGCTACTGTTGGTAACATTAACAACAAATGCATGGCCATCTTTGGTTCTAAGTGCAGCTTCAAAAGTTGTCCTGTCGGAGGTCCGGACACCATACTTCGAAGGAAATACGGTCTATAGTAGCAAGGGATGACCTAAATTCGAGTAGAGTTAATACAAAAGTAAGTTAACTATTCCCGGATCTCATTAATATATAGGGGAGGTACATTGTTGCGCAAGTAATACATCGTATGTATCTAGGACTTCTATCAGCACATATCTGAACTTCTATCAAGCACATATCTGAACTTCTATCAAGCACATATCTGAACTTCTATCGGTATAGGACTGAACTACCGATACCTCTATCTCTAACGACTACAACTATCGTAAAACTCATATGAACGTAAAAGTTATCACAACTATCCTAAAACTCAACCATAAATAAGCGGTTAATACATATGGTGAACAACAATTATTACACACATCAGAATAATAGTACTAAACTAGCAATAACTACTAGGATCACGTGTTAAACTTTGATGTGGCGGTGAATTAATAAAACATCTGAATGAATTTTAAACTTATAAGTGCATGTACCGTCTTCTCCTCAAAACCCTCTTGTAGTGTTTGCACGAAAAAACCTAACGTGACTCCCCCTCCGCCGCACATCCCCTTCTTGTCAAAGCAAACTGGACACTCGCAAAAAATATGAAGAAAGATTACAAATCGGAAACAACGATCGATCGCGAGACGTACATTTTATTTACTTACTCCACTAGTAGGCGCCATCCTTGGTCTCGACGCGGAGCGAGAGTCTTACAAGTCTCGCCGGCGAGAGACGTGGCGAGCTGTGGCGGCGAGAGACGTGGCGAGATCTGGCGGCGGCTGAAGGAGGTCGTGATATGATGGCCAGTTATATCGTGGAGTAAATTTCGGTAGGTCAAGAGGAGGGAAAATGGGTGGTGCTGGGTTTTGACGTGACAACACGATCGAATGCGCAGGCCCCACTGGTCAGTTGGATTGCACGTCAAAAGTCACGACCCGCGTCAATATTCTCGTCGTCTACGCGTCTCAATATTCGCACGGAGTAATTAATGGGGATGATTTTTATCCCCTTCCCCCTCCCGTACCGTCTCAATATTCGCACCGCTTCCTGGTTTCCCCACTTCTCGTCGTCTCCGCTCCCTCAGTCTATTCGTCTCCCGCCGCCGCGTCGCCATGGACATGGATGAGCAGGAACTGCACTACTGGTCCAGCACGCGCGCAGTCCACATCCACGACGGCGGGGAACTGGAGGTGGTCTACACCAACGACCCCTGGAAAGTGCGCCGCGTCCTCGACATGTACACGGAGTGGCTCAAGGAGGACGAGCACAAGTTCGTGGGCCTCGACTTCGAGTACACCAACCATCGAGCCGAGGACGAGAAGAAGATCGCCGTGGTTCAACTCTGCATGCATCGACATGTGCTGGTGTTCCACTACGCAGCGTAAGTCCCCTTTTTGAATCTTTTGATTGGGGTTTTTTAGTTTCCGCCGTTGTGTCTCTCTTCGACTCTCGTTAGACAATCTTCCCGAAAATCAGTACATTCCCGATCTAAATCTGCTAGACATTGTTCCCGAATATCAGTACATTCCCGATCTAAATCTGCTAGACATTGTTCCCGATTTATTAATTTGTTTCATCTTCGTCTCCTCTCTGTAGGTTCTTTGCATATTTGCTACTTAGTTTACTTGATTCGTCATATGATTGACTAGTTCATATGCTCGATCCGTGACTCCTTTTTAGTTTACTTGATTCCTCATTTGATTGAGTAGTTCATATGCTCGATCTGTGACTTCCTTTTTTACTTTACTTGATCCCTAATTTGTTTCCTAGTTCATATGCTCGATCTGTGACTATAGTACATTACTTTGTTTACTGCAGTGCTGCGCCGTGGGACGCTCCGGCTATCTCCGGTCATCAGAGGGCTGGCATGGCTACCATGGCAGCCAGACTCATTGATTCATCGTACGGTGATATGAAGAAGAAGTTCCACCACCATCGGCACAGACTGTGGGGGGACTTCCCACTTCCAAAGATGAACATCGACTATGCAGCCATTGATGCTTGGGTCTCTTACGAGCTCTACCGCAAGATCGTGGTCGACAGAGTCCTTGATGCTGCATGACCCCCTGATCTTTTGGTTTGGTCTCCCTCCTGCGTGAGGTGCTTTTGGCTAGTAGTCAGTTCTTTTGAAACTGTAGATGCATGGTCTGCAACCCAGCACTGGTTTGTACTATATAGAAGTAAATATTTTGCCATGATATGTCAACAATTGTCCTGTGAGGTTTCAATTTTGCTGATTACCAACGCAGATTGTATTTATGAAAACAAAACTTGAAACTAACAACAGCAACTACTAGTCGAAAAAAGGAGACATAAAAGTAGTAAACTTGTGGGACAAAGGGATATGTAATCTACACAACTCTTCACGCAAAAAAGATAAACCATCAACGATTTGTTGTACCCATTTGTTCCATTTCCATCAAGATAGTCCGCATTACTTTTTTGTTGAGATATATACCCCCACAACGGTCATCTCCTCCTTAATTTATTGTGTAAACCCCCACAATGGTCATCTCCTCTATAATTTATTGTGTAAACACCTACAACGGTCATCTCTCCCTTATAAACACCCACACGGCCATCCCTTCTGTCAATAGGTTCTGACTCTCTCTTCTTTGTTCACATACACTTGATCCACATTGCCATGGCTTCCACGTCTCGGACGCGGACCGGAAGGGGAAGGGGAAGGGGAAGGGGAAGTGGATCATCATCATTGCCACCACCACCGTCAACACTGCCATTGATCATAGAGGAGTTCTTCATCGTCCTGTATGAAGACCCTTTGGTCAAGAAGGTATGTACGCGTTCCCACATATATGATGCATCTGATTAATTATGGGCATGTTGTTAAAAACCTTTAATTTCAAACGATCGGCGCTCGATCTCTTTGCAGGAACTACCAAAAAAATTTGCGGACTATCTTGACAGCCAGGAGCCAGCTAAGGTGTATCCAGCGAGCAGCCGATCGCGGTCCTCGTCTCTGGACCGTGGAGGTCCTATTTGACGGACAAGGCCGAATGTACCTCGACAAGGGCTGGGAGAAATTCGCCATCGCGCACGGTGTGGATTTCGGCTGATTCGTACACTTCAAATTTGAAGGCGATGATGTGCTCACAGTGAAGGTGTTCGACGGAACAATGTGCAGGAGGTACTACTACTCAGACGACGAAGATACTGACGATGAAAGCGACGACGACGTGAAGCCATGCATCCATCCCCTTTAGATAAGGGGATTATGACCAAGAATATATATGTAGCTTCATATGCATCGATTTAGAGATCTAGCTATTTTCTATATATTATGCATGTAAAAAATAATATCACATTTCCACTATTATTCGAGCACCACATCCTCCAAATTGTCCTGTGAGGTTTCAATTTTGCTGATTACCAACACAGATTGTATTTATGAAAACAAAACTTGAAACTAACAACGAGCAACTACAAGTCGAAAAAAGGAGACATAAAAGTAGTAAACTTGTGGGACAAAGGGATATGTAATCTACACAACTCTGCTCGTAGCCAAACATTGGTAGTCGAAATTAACTCGAAACTTGCTTAGCTACGGAATAAAACATCTACACAAATGCAGCGTGCATCAACATGAAAAAAGAGATAAGATGTGCAGCGAGTAATGCTTCGCAACGAGAAAACAACATATAAACATGACATAGTCTTAAACAACTGGGTATGATTGCCCGGGTTCCAAATAACAAAAGTAGAACATAGTCTTTGAAACATGACATAGTTTAACCATGAACCTCCAGGGGAACAACTAAACGAAACTAAATTTAGTGGACAACATGAGGGCCAACAGACTGGACCGACGAGCGGGATGAGGCCGGTCTTGACGTAGTCCACGAGGAACTTGCCAAAGGCAGCGTGCTTCGCCTTGCTAGCAGGCTTGTGCTTGTGCGCGCTACCTTGTCCAACTCCCGTCGCGTGCTGGATCAGTCACTCAATATCGTTCGGGAAAACCCTGCTGCGGAATGGGCAATTAGGCTTTCCGTTCCGACGGAAAGGGATCTGGCCTGTCTTCAGCTTCTTCAGAACGAAGCGGCTCTTCCGGTCCCGGTCCTCCTTGTCGCTGCCAACGTCCTCAGAGTCTTCCTGCGATTTTGAAAGTAAAGAAGAAGTGAGAGAAGGAAATTAACTGAAATACAATTCAAGCATTAAATATTTTTGTATGAACATTATTAAGAATTGATCATCATGTACAATCAACATTTATGATCCAGATCCAACCATAGATAATTAGTTCACTAATATAAATAAGCACCAATTTAAACTCGTTGTCACAAATTGTTCATGGGTAGTCCAATCATTATTTCAGTAATATAACTAAGCACCAATTTAAGAGAAAATGGTGATTATAAATATCATGGATCAGGGATCAATCATTTGTTCCCCGAAGATGTACTCGATTCATAAAACAATATGGATTCATGACGTCAATAAGCGGGAATTCAAGAAAAATGGTGGTCATAAATTACATGCATCCGATCATTCATTTGTTCCCTAAATAAAAATGATGTACACACTATGGTTTCATCGTATAAATAAGCACCAGTTTAAGACAAATGGTGATTATAAAATCCATGGATCAGATCAATTAATAGTACCTATAATATAATTCTTGTAATCATAATCACTCTGGTATGATTCATATTCGTACACAAGGAATCATGACCTAATTAAGATAACTGTCATCTACTAATTTGAAACATGCATGAATATTCATGGTACCATAAATCATTTGGTTGATACTTTGGTACAGTTGAATCAAGATGTGCATCAAATATTACAAATCTAGTAACTACAAACCATAAATCAGATGTGTAAGAACCCCACAATCATCAATTTGTACAAGAAGTAGCAGACAGGGCAAATCAATCACTACAACAGGACCCTGCCTACAGCAACGGATTTATCTGTATCTAAATGCCAATATAGGCGTTGCTAGCGCCTCTACCAACGGATAATGATGCGTTGCGTTTTTGGGTGTTGCAAGGGTACAATGCAACGCATATTGGTCCGTTGGTAACTACAGGGTAGAGCGTTGCAAAGTGGCAGCAGATGTCAAGCAACGCATATGGGTCCGTTGGTACATAATATATGTGGATTGAATAATTTATTTCAAAACAAATATTGTTTTTTTGGATTTGGTTTTGTAGCTTCAAATATTGCAGTAATTGTTTCCTCAAGAGAATATGTACTTAATACATACATTCGGCAACACAAAAATTAGAGAATATTAAAGCATTGCATGAAGAAACATTTCTATATTTATAATTAAAATCACCATGCATACATGAAAATTATCTTAAGAGTACACATCTTACAATCTTGCATAATACTATGCTATTCTAACTAATCCTATATATATATATTCCTTCTTGTGCTCTGCCTTCTAATGTAGCATTTGAATTTGGCGGTCCTTGCTGATAGTTTGGTCCTGCAAAAAGGAAGTCCCTATTTTAGAACGCATGTTGAAAAAAAACAGTAGGAAATGGTATAGTAATTTCTACTATATATTTGATCCAAAACATGTAAATAGGGTATAGTCACCTATATTAGATGTTAAAAGATATACAATTCTTTAACATTGATAGCTTCACGTTGGTAAGCACCAACTTGCATGCTTTCCTACAAAATTGAATAGAGACATCAATTTAAATAATACTAGGAAATTTTTAGTAGGCATGTACATATAGAGCAAAGTCTAACACTTAATCCTACAAGCACAAATAGAAATGGGCACATCGCTCGCATAACAGAGGAGAAGCTCTGTGTGGAGCACATTACAAAAATCACAAAGAACTGCTTGACCACAGTTTGCATCGAAATAAACCAAGGTATATAGTATGATTTGGGAAAAAAGTAGTGTACTCAACCACTCGATTCAAAGGCCCTTGAGTCCCAGTTTAATGGGGATTCAAAGGCCCTCGAGTCCCAGTATAATGTGTCCTTGAATGCAGTGAACCTTCTCATGAAAAATATTTCAATTTTCAGTAGAGAAACAGACTCAATTATGTATTTTTGCTAGTATATAAACAATGGAAATTAGTGTTTCCTCGGGATTTTTTCCAGATCACCTGACCTCCACTTCTGCCCATTCATACTGTAAAATTTATTTACGAAATTCTATACTGATACTCTAAATTAAGTAGATGAGGAAAAATCATGAATATGCTAGCTATGCACATGGTTCCACCAGCTTTGGTAGGCACAACATGAATTGGAATATTGTCACATTAGAGGTTCTTTACCAGAATTTCAAATTTCGTGGCACATGCGTTGTTTTCCTGGTAGTGAGGGCGTTTACCTAAAAGTTATAGATTTTTTAGTTTCATGCGGTTACAGCCTAGACAGTTCACAAGCTGAAAGGGAATGAAGGAGTTAAGTACCAAAATAGGTACATATTTTTGTACGCATAAATGATCAGAGTAACTACAAAGACATAGATAAGATTGTAATGATTGGCTGATACCGTGACTTGTTCCTTTCAGCCCTGTCACGCATACGCATTGTCGCAGCCCTCTTTGGAGCCTTCTACGAGATTTTGAACTGATTTCCATCAAGATTTGACCTATTTATGCAAGAACACCACAGTAATTCAAAGTTGCATTAGAAATGAACTATAAGGTAACTTATGAAACAAGCAACTTGGAGTGACACAAAATACTTGTCTAGTAGATTGTTTGGACTAGATAAAATGCTCTAACTTTGTGTTCTTTTTAATTATTACTAAAATTCCATAAGGGAGGTTTGCTTGTCTGTGATTATAAAAGGTATGAGCTAATTATCAATACATGGAAGTGCTTTTACCAATGTAAGGAAGCAGGTGCACTGCAATAAATTATAATGCCTACCTGATGTTTACGGGCTTTCTTGCCTGCGGGAATTGTTTCTTTGACATCTTAATAATATCCTTTGTACAAACACACATTAAGAAACCAGGAGATATATTAACTCAGAGATATGAGCAGTACTACAATAGTGACTGACATCTAGCCAATCCGAACAGGCAAACATGAAGAGATTTTTACCTGTCTATGCTCATTATCTATCTCCATTGTTAATCTGACGTGCTTGTCACACCTCAGAGGCTATGGTGCAGTAATAATTCTGCAACAAATGCAACGCCTGTGCTTATTTATATATGGGAATTCAAAACGCAAGAAGGCTCCAGTTTGACAAGAACTAGACGAGCCGGTAACCAACTATGCTGAATTGGAATCATACGCATTCTAAAAATTAAACTAGCTATCTTGCACTAATGACGGATTTGATATTATCCAGGGACCTGAATTTAACCAGATCATTCCATCAACAAAAGATGTAACCTGAACACCAAGTCACACTTTAACTAAAACAGACCCTGGACAGTACAAAACTGTAAACATCAGTGAACAACGAGCGGTTACCACACTTGATCAGTGGCCATGTCAGACTAGAAAGTATGGTAAACAGATCAAGCCAAGGGGAAATTAGAGGAAACTGAAAGAGGAAAGTGAAATCGCATACTGGATGACCTGACCTCTGTGCACAAATCCATCTCTGGGAGGATTTCGCATAGATCGGATCTCGTTCTGATACGAACAGCAAACCCATGTCAAGGTCCAGGCAACCCTTGGGCTCCGGCAGGTACTCCTCGGCCAGGCTGTACTCTTCCTCATCACCGGGCCACTTGACAAGAAGGCAAATGAAACGGGGTTAGATCGCCGATGCTGGTCAACAATCTAGGGTTAGGTTAGTGATATTTTCCAGGAAATGAATACAAGATATTGTTATACGAATGGAGAGGTAAATCAGAGAGGAGGTAGGATCTGGGAGCTTCAGCGGCGGAGCTAGCCGGTAGCGGCGGCCGGAGGAGGAGACGATCAGTCAGTGGGATACCAGGGAGGAGATGATATTGTTTTGAGATGAGGAGAAGAGAAGTTTATGCCAAGAGAAGAGGAAAAACTGGTGGGATGTAGAGGAAAAACCGCTCAGTAAAACCCGCATGCCAACTTACCAAAATAATTCACTAGTATCGCCCGCGCATCTCTCACACTTAGCGCGAAAAACAGATTTTCATGCGCGCGCAGTAGATCGATTATTTTCACCTGCAACGGATACAACTGCACCACATATATATGTATCTACAATTAATATTTACAATGCATATGGAAATGGTTGCAAAGTATGTGTTGCACTATGATGGTTCCTCTTGTAGTGAATCTACCCTATGGTGAACAGTAAGATCAAGAAAAACACGGGATCGATCGGAATAGTAGAGTACCTCGCTACAGTTGTCGGAGGCCTCCTCTTCGAACTCGTCGCACTCTCTGGGACCATATAGCTCGCGGTACTGCTTGGAGTGGCGGTAGAACGGGTCATTCGGATCGAAGCCCTGGTCATCTGCTTGTGCCGCGGGAGCGAGGACGTCTCCCTTGGCCTCATCAGCGACGGCGACCACGGCCGGTTGGGCGGAGCCCTCCACGGTCACGGCGCGGCGAAGAGCGGCTCTAGTTCCGGAAGAAGATCCCGCCTCCGCGGCGTCGACTACTACCGGAGCATCGCCGTCGCCTCTGTCGACGTTGACGACCGCACTCGCCCCCGGCTCGTCTCCGTGAACACGCTTCATCTTCGGGATCTTCGGTGGAAGGGGAGGTCGGTGGTGCGCTGGTGGAGGTGCAAGCAGGGTTTTTTGCCAGATTGGGGAATAGAAGTTGCGGGTGGGAGAGACGATGGGGCCGATGGATATACAGTAGATGCTGCCGTTTGGGTTCCTCTGTGTGACGCGTGCGTGTGAAAACGTGGATTCCTGCATGTAGTCCACTTTCCCATTACTTTGACATGGGTCCCACGCATGACGGATGGGCGGGCACAGAATTTTCAAGATGGGTATTAAAAACTATAAAATATTTTAAATACGAATTAGTGATCACACATAGAAAGAAATAAATAAAAAATGAATCGAGTATGTAAATTGTTTCAAATTTCTAAGAATTTCATACCATGATTTGGGCTGGAATTTTGAGTGTTTGGTCAAACCTAGGTTGACCCCATTGTACTAAGAGGTTGTCAAACCTTTTCAAAGTGAAACTTCTGTTCTAGGGTAATGTGGTGATGCCAAATCAGACCAACACGTGCTCCCAATTTTCCCAATACCCTAAGATGTACAAGCTTGACAAGTGATGCCTCTTCTTGAGTTTAGGGGATGAATTTTTGAAAAAAAATTCAAACCAAACTGCCAAGATAGCATGCTAGCGTCATTACCCACATGTTGATGCACCCTTGTGCCAAATTTTGATATGAAACCTTGTTTGCTATGGGTTTTGATTTTTTGGAGTTGGTGGTATGGTGTCCCCATGCTGTAGATGTGTCGAAAGAGGGGTTTTCGGACGAAAAGAGGGGGGAATGGCCAAAAACTGACCAAACCACCATGGATTGGGGCAAGATTTGGCACCCTTGTGCACATTGTGATATGACACCTTGGTTGCTATGGGTTTTGATTTTTGGAGTTGGTGGCATGGTGTCCCCATGGTGTAGATGTGTCGAAAGAGGGGTTTTCGGACGAAAAGAGGGGGAATGGCCAAAAACTGACCAAACCACCATGGATTGGGGCAAGATTTGGCACCCTTGTGCACATTGTGATATGAAACCTTGGTTGCTATGGGTTTTGACTTTTTGGAGTTGGTGGCATGGTGTCCCCATGGTGTAGATGTGTCGAAAGAGGGGTTTTCGGACGAAAAGAGGGGGAATGGCCAAAAACTGACCAAACCACCATGGATTGGGGCAAGATTTGGCACCCTTGTGCACATTGTGATATCACACCTTGGTTGATATGGGTTTTGATTTTTTGGAGTTGGTGGCATGGTGTCCCCATGGTGTAGATGTGTCGAAAGAGGGGTTTTCGGACGAAAAGAGGGGGGAATGGCCAAAAACCGACCAAACCACCATGGATTGGGGCAAGATTTGGCACCCTTGTGCACATTGTGATATGAAACCTTGGTTGCTATGGGTTTTGATTTTTTGGAGTTGGTGGCATGGTGTCCCCATGGTGTAGATGTGTCGAAAGAGGGGTTTTCGGACGAAAAGAGGGGGGAATGGCCAAAAACTGACCAAACCACCATGGATTGGGGCAAGATTTGGCACCCTTGTGCACATTGTGATATGAAACCTTGGTTGCTATGGGTTTTGATTTTTTGGAGTTGGTGGCATGGTGTCCCCATGGTGGAGATGTGTCGAAAGAGGGGTTTCGGACGAAAAGAGGGGGGAATGGCCAAAAACTGACCAAACCTCCATGGATTGGGGCAAGATTTGGCACCCTTGTGCACATTGTGATATGACACCTTGGTTGCTATGGGTTTTGATTTTTGGAGTTGGTGGCATGGTGTCCCCATGGTGTAGATGTGTCGAAAGAGGGGTTTTCGGACGAAAAGAGGGGGGAATGGCCAAAAACTGACCAAACCACCATGGATTGGGGCAAGATTTTGCACCCTTGTGCACATTGTGATATTAAACCTTGGTTGCTATGGGTTTTGATTTTTTGGAGTTGGTGGCATGGTGTCCCCATGGTGGAGATGTGTCGAAAGAGGGGTTTCCGGACGAAAAGAGGGGGAATGGCCAAAACCGACCAAACCACCATGGATTGGGGCAAGATTTGGCACCCTTGTGCACATTGTGATATGACACCTTGGTTGCTATGGGTTTTGATTTTTTGGAGTTGGTGGCATGGTGTCCCCATGCTGTAGATGTGTCGAAAGAGGGGTTTTCGGACGAAAAGAGGGGGAATGGCCAAAACTGACCAATCCACCATGGATTGGGGCAAGATTTGGCACCCTTGTGCACATTGTGATATGAAACCTTGGTTGCTATGGGTTTTGATTTTTTGGAGTTGGTGGCATGGTGTCCCCATGGTGGAGATGTGTCGAAAGAGGGGTTTCCGAACGAAAAGAGGGGGGAATGGCCAAAAACTGACCAAACCACCATGGATTGGGGCAAGATTTGGCACCCTTGTGCACATTGTGATATGAAACCTTGGTTGCTATGGGTTTTGATTTTTTGGAGTTGGTGGCATGGTGTTCCCATGCTGTAGATGTGTCGAAAGAGGGGTTTTCGGACGAAAAGAGGGGGGAATGGCCAAAAATTGACCAAACCGCCATGGATTGGGGCAAGATTTGGCACCCTTGTGCACATTGTGATATGACACCTTGGTTGCTATGGGTTTTGATTTTTTTGAGTTGGTGGCATGGTGTCTCCATTCATGTTCTGGTATTTTTTAATTAAAATATACATGTACAGTTCCATTTTCAGAGTAATATCTTTTCTTCCACGGCAAAACCTTGTTCCCTCCAAATTTTAGTACGACGGCTGCCAAAACGCACAAATTTTCGTTCCCTCCACTCCTCCCGCGCACCCCACCTATCAAATATTTCGCCCTCCCTTATATACGTCGTGCCTCTCCCCCATGATTTACGAGCATCTTAACTCCCCACCCCCCGACCTCATCCTCTCGTGCTCACCCCGATCCGGTGTCTTCGCCGGACGTTCTTCCATCTCGCATCTATCTCCCCGGCCGGTGGTCGCCATGGCCGGCGGTCGTCGAAACGTCGGGGGGAAGGAAAATCGCGCACACACGCCGAAGAAGGCGCCCAGCTCGAAGAAACGCCAAGGTAAATCTGTCGTTGATCGGCTTGTTGTTGTGTTTTTCGGATGGTTAGATCGACAGATCGGTTTTACATGTCTACCACGCCCGTTTGACCTATATGTAGATCTTGCATATTTGATAGATCCAATCCCGACATCATACGTATAGGGTTTATCGTTTTTATTCCAGAGACAATCATGCCGTGCTATACAATCTTTGCCATCCCGTCTGTCGTACAATATTTTGCATAGACAATTGTTTGCCGAAACACTTAACCGAACTAATTCCAGCCGTTGCCGAAAACAGCTCGACGAGCTACGGTGAACAACGACATTGCTTCGAGACTTTTATTCCTCGGTTTCGGAGGGAAGCGAGTTTGATCTAGAACAGGTTGTTTGTCTGTTTTCTATGGAACTAGTTAGTTTGCACGTGCAATGCACGTCTTAACAATGTAATGAAGTTTTTTAATCATGTACTTTGTTTCATCGGTCTATTTCAGCACATATCTGAACTACTATCAGCACATATCTGAACTTCTATCAGCACATATCCGAACTTCTATCAACACATATCTGAACTTCTATCGGCACATATCCGAACTTGTATCGGAATTGGCCCCCTCTTATGTTTTGTTCACGCTCCGCTCTTCCGATTATTTCAGCGGAGACACAAAACCCCGTCAAGCCGGCATATGAGCTTGCCAAGGAGAAACAAATGCAAGAAAATGTAGTACGCATGGAAAAAAATTTCGCTGAAAAATATGGACTCGGCCACAAATTTCGGAAAGATTTCTCTGGTTTTGCACGTACATTAGTGTATGGTGGGGTACAAATAGGAAGTAGTAACAATCTAAAGGACACAGACTGCGAAGAGATGGAGGTCGAAGAGGACCCTTCGTATGAACCGAATCCAGAAGAGATAGCTACTTGTGATGATGATCTTCATTCAGATGAGGATCAGCGCACTGTCGGCAAAACTTCAGCTCAGTGTCGTGGAACTATGTCCGAACTATGATAGGAAATACGTACATGCTAAATGTTTCCTACTAATGTAGCCTCTACTATGCTTGCAGATAGTTGCTTCTTACGCAATAGTTGCACGGAAGAAGCGATCCATACCTGAAGTTGCACCATCCAACATTGCAACAAGATCAATGGCAACAAGCTGAACACGAAGCTCGGGTCATCCGATGAGCCGATGGCCACTGCTGGTCCGAACACTCGAAGGAGCACCCTCACCTAACCGAGATCATGACATCCGGAGGCAGCACCTCATCTCCCGAGGACAATCAAATTGTAAACTTTGAGCGGCAAGGTATGAAAGTTTGTAAAAACTAAACACCGTAACGCATATTTTCATATAAAAGAGAATCATTTCATATCTCTTATTTCGGAGACATTGACAACATCCGGCGGTAGTAAGAGAAAGAGAGGTGGACGCGGACGTACCATGGGCCATGGACTACATGAGTACACAAGAAGAAATGGTGGCAATAAGATGCCAATTGAATTCACTCGCTGGTGTCGGGAGACCCAAGGATTATGTCCGATCAGCAAAGGCTGAGCAATGAGGTTGGTATTCACATCCAGTCAAAAAATGCCGCTTGCAACACACTTGGACACAATACAAGAAAGATGTAACTCTCGGACATGTAATTCCTCATGCTATAAGTATCGTAGCGGTGAGTCCTGTACAATCTTGGTTTAACCTAATTAGTATGCTACATGATCAACTATCTAAGAATCTATCGATTAATGCATCACTATTTTGCGGGGAAAGTTTAATATGGACAAAAATGATGAGGTGGCTCAAGATGTGTGCACTCGATATGCTTGCAAGTTAGTATTCGGCGGTTCCGATATAGGCTTAAAAAGGAGTATTGGCCGAAAATTAAAAATCTCACACTCGGAGCAAGCATATCTCAAGAAGCCGAGATCATGTAGAAGAGAAAAGTCTGGAAAGAACTGGTGAAAAGATGGTTTGATGAGAAGTACCAGGTACATAAACGTTATTCCTTTCAATAACAGCTCATCGAATTCTTACATTTATCCGATCTGGATAAATAAAATGCATGTACTTGAACATAGGGATCGTGTGTAATAAATGGAAAGAACAGAGAAGTCTGTGAAACGGTTCCATACCACTTGGATCTCGAAGCTATGTTGCTCACTGGGAACATCTAGTAAGTGTTCTGAATTTCCCAATACGAGTTCATACTTCATGTCATACACGAGTGTACAATGGTAATGTGCATTCTACATTTTTCAAGCGAAGGCTAAGCAACGGGAAGAAGAAACCTCTCCAATTGAATTTTTTAGAATCACACACACTAACAAGGATAAGATTATGAGTGCTGAAGCAAAAAGTGCATATGTAAGAAATATTTCTTATTAGCACAATATAATATAATCAAGTTTTGTATGTTGTCCATGCAATGATTGTAATCTTTATGCAGGATCAAATGGTGGCAAAAAAAGCGGCGCCACGCAATGAAGATGAACCTGATTTGACTGATTTGCAAATTGTTCAGCTAGTTCCGAGCGAGAAAAGCCCATCCACCACCTGCAACAGCACATTCCTACCAAGATTGGGCGTCGCAACAAGTTCCGGGAAGTCTTCTGTCTCGGCTACACGCATCCGAGAGCTACAACAAAGGCCGCGGATCAAGAGCGAGAACTCCATACGAGCGGACTGAAACGTACCACGGTGAGATGCGAGGCAAGACTGCAAGAACAAGATCAAAAATTTGAAGAGATCGGGAAGAAGCGGGACGAAGAACTTGAAGTCTGTGAAGAAAGCCCAGGAAGAAAAGACTCGGCTTATGAAAAGAGGCTGATCGAAATGGATGCCGTGCTTAATTTGCTCTTGAGGACATCCCAGCCACCATCCATGTCTCAATCCCGGGGCAACTAATCTATTGCACCACCGTCCTACAACATTATTAATCATAGGTCTTTTAATTTCTTTGTGTTCCAATTGTAATTTTTCTTATGAATCTTTCGATCTGTGAGAGACATATATACTTCTTGTGCCACCATTTATGCATGATATTTATTGTCTATTTTTTGATATTTCGCCAGTTTTTTTGTTTCCAAAATTTCGCAAATAATTCAAATGCTCTCAAATTTTGTCAAATTCAAAAGGTGACGGAAAATGTCACAACGTCACTTGTGGGTCCCACCAGTCAGCATTATTGGGACCCATATGTCGGCAACAACCTGGTCCCACTTGTCTGAATTTTGTGGATCCCACCGGTCAGAATATTGTGGGTCCAGCTTGTCATAATATTTTGTGGGTCCCATCAGTCGGCACCATGCCGGTCCCACATGACGGATATCCATGTCGGCGCCGTCGGACCCATGTTGTCGAAGCCAAATGGACCCACATGTAAGGCCACGTATGCTTTTTTGGACCAATCGAAACTTCCCAAGATTTAGATATTGACGAAAGTTGCAATTTTTCATGACAAACACTGTCTGTCAACAATGAACCTTTGATGTTGACGAATTTGCAGGTCGTCACCATCAAACATTTGACGTTGACGAAAAAATGCATACCGTCACCCCCGATATTTTATGACGGAGCTTCCTTGACGAACCCCATGACGATCAAATTTTGTCACCGCGAAGTAATCCTTGAAGAAAATTGGCCTTAACATGACGAAGTGATTTGTCAAAAAAAATGTTTTCCTTTGTAGTGCATGTTGAGGTTGTCGAAGAAGTCGCTGAGGTCCGGGAAGAAGTTGTCGGTGTGGAGGAACTCGTCGTCCGATGACGACGTCGTGAAGCCAGTAGTCGCGTCGGAGCGCTCCCCAAAAACCTGATTGCCCCTCACCCGTATAGGTTCAAGAGAGGCAGGGTTCCGGAGGCCTACTGTCCCGGCAGTCGGTGCACGCCGACGGACGGGATGAGGAAGACGAAGGCGGCGGCGCAAGGAACTGGAAACAGGTAGCCGCGTATGCGTCTCGTACAGCGGCTAGGGTTGCGCAGGGTCTTATATAGTGTGGTTCGGGAAGGTCGTGGGGCGCAGCCCACGTTCGAGTCGGCACAGCCACGATCCAGAAAAATTGGAAGGCAAAACGGCTGAGTAACGCGTCCGTTAATGACTCAAAATTGATTACACAATTAATTTCCCAAACAGCAAAAAGATAAGCTCGGCTCGGCGATATTCCCGCAACCCGCGGCGCGTCGTGACGTGTCGTGACGAGGCGGGCGGCTGAGGAGGAGGAGTGCGCGAGGGCTCTCTCTCTTCTCACTCACTTACTAGGACTAGAACAGCCCACCTTATATACCACTCCAACTCCCTCCCAACTAGCAATGTGGGACTAAAATTCAGCCCCCACTAGTGCTGCCACTGATTATTGGAATGGGCCATGTGAGTTTCAGAATTTGATAATGGGCCATGGGCCAAAGGCCAAATGCCCAAAAATTCCAGCACCAAATTGGCGCCTCTAGAGGAGGAAACACACCCTGGGAGATCGACCCTTCCACCCAACAACTAGATCGTCGTCCTCCATGGCCGCCGCTGCCGACGTTAGTGGCAGCGCCCTGGCTGGCAAAGATGGTGACGGTGAGGATGGCATCCTCCTGGTTCTCCTCTTCGCGCGGAAAGGTGGAGCAGTTGGGACATGCTGGACTTGCCACGACACCCGGTGTTGTAGCGGAAATCAGTGGTCGAGAGGCGACCTAGGGCGCGGTGCACGATCGTGCGGGCCGCAACTAGCGGCAGTCTGGGTCCGTGGGCCAAAAGGTTGCAGTTGTTGCGCCCCCGCCATGACCATCACTTCCCTCCATGGTCGTCGATCTTCTCTGACACAGTACTGTTAGTTGTGCGGGCGTGACAACTAGGGTCATCCTTCATCTGCCGGATTTTAGGTGCGGATCGGGCAGCCGGTGATGGCCGGATGGGCAGGGGCACGGCCTAATTAAAGGTTACGGTCCTAGGGTTCCTCTCGCGCCACGAAGCAGATTAACTTGATGATTGTCCTCTAGGATCAGGACGGAGTGTTGAGTTTTGGAAGGCTCCACCGGGTAACTCCCTAGTGCGCTTTATGCTCGGAGATTGCTGGCTCAGATGGGATTCGGTCGTGTGCGCCCATATTTGTTTCCCAACATTTTGGTTCTGGAGGGAGTGGCGCGAAGCTTGCTATATGTTGCCATTAGGGGACATTTTTTGGTCCATGGTGAAGTCAGAGGCGAAGAATATCATGGAGGCTAGAGTTAAGGACTAGTAATGGTGGTTCGAGTTTTTGCGGCGACGAGGAATTGACTTGGTGTTTCAGGTTTCGTATAGATGTATGCAACTGGGGGACAACACATGTGAAGTTCAATGTCTTACCTTTCATGGTGAAAATCCAAGGTGTGATCTTAATTGGTTGTGCCAGACAATAACCTTGTTGAAAGCATTATTTTGAGAGCGGAGACAATCTTTAGGATGAAAATCTAAGATCCTGGATCGGTCCATAATGACGTTTGTGTACTGTTTTTTTTCTCGGAGGTGTTGCTTTTAGAGAACCTCTATTTCAGGTGTTATCTTGGTGATGTTTGTGCTGCTTCAAAGACTGGAGGGACTTTTATTTTTTAGCTTTTTTTATGTGTGCATTTGTGCTACCAGTAGGGTAGTGCACGGAGTTGTTAGCACAGAACCACCACATTCGCACCTAAATCTTAATTTTGGTACCACTTTGTGTTTCGCGTGCAAAAAACCACCATATTTTGACGAGGTTTTCTCTCAAATAGCACTAATTTTGAATTGATAACAAATTGACACCGTTTCTAACCTGTGGGGCCCAATTTGCTCAGGTGGACAAGAGCCCACATGTCAGTCCAATTAAAAAGTCAAACAACGCAAAAAACAAATAAAAACAACAAAAAAAATAGAGAAGGAGGCCCCCAACCGTATCCCCACCCCATCCCGATGGCCTTGTCTAGGGGCAGCGACCCCTACTCACGCCGCCACAACTCCGGCGAGCTCCTTCTTGGGCGCTGCCACCTTCCTCTGTCTGCGCCGCTCGAGCGAGGCACGCCGGGGATGGGGAAGACGACCTCCGAACCCGCACGCAGCCACCGAGCCATGCCCATCCGCCGCCGCGCGCCTCGCCGTGCTCGCCAGTGCCCATTCGTGGCTCCGACCGGCGGCCGTCGTCGTCAATGTAGAAGGAGATGCAATGCTCGATGTATTGATCGGATGCATATGGCGGTACATATATAGGCCACGTCCTCGACTATACAAGGAAGGAGGCGGGCCCAATAGTAAATACAAGGATATGTATCGCTATACAATAACTACGAGAGGATACACATCCAGATATACAAAATATGTATCTCAACACCCCCCCGCAGTCGAAGCGTCGCCTGGTCGAACGCATAGACTGGACCGGAACTCCTCAAAAGATGCTGTAGGGAGACCCTTGGTCATGATATCCGCAAATTGTTGGGAGGTGAGCACATGAAGTACTCTAATGTGTCCAAGTGCCACCTGTTCCCGAACAAAGTGGATGTCCAACTCAATATGCTTGGTGCGGTGATGGTGAACCGGGTTGGCGGAGAGGTAGACGGCGGAGACATTGTCGCAGTAGACCACGGTGGCTTTGGCGACGGGACATGAGAGCTCAACGAGGAGTTGCCGCAGCCAGGAGACCTCAGCAACCACGTTAGCAACAGCCCGGTACTCCGCTTCGGCGCTGGAGCGAGATACCGTGGGTTGTCGCTTAGACGACCAGGAGATGAGCGAAGGGCCAAAGTAGACGCAGTAGCCAGACGTGGAGCGACGCGTGTCGGGCCAGCCTGCCCAATCGGCGTCCGAGTAGGCGACGATGTCCGTGGCGGTGGAGGCGTGGAGAGAGAGACCGAAGTCCATGGTACCACGAATGTAGCGGAGGATCCGCTTGACCGCAGCCCAATGAGGATCCCGCGGAGCGTGCATGTGAAGGCACACCTGCTGAACAACATACTGCAGCTCGGGGCGAGTCAGGGTGAGGTACTGCAAGGCACCGACGATGGAGCGGTAAGATGACGCGTCCGTGGCCAAGGAACCGTCTGTGGCGGAGAGCTTGGACTTTGTGTCGACTGGCGTGGCCGCGGGTTTGCAATTAAGCATACCGGCGCGGTCCAGGAGCTCATAGGCGTACTTGCACTGATGAAGGAAGAAGTCATCGGTGCGACGTACGACCTCGATGCCGAGGAAGTAGTGCAGAGGCCCCAAGTCCTTGAGGGCAAACTCAGCGCGAAGACGGTCGGTGAGCTGGCGCAGTAGGTCCGTGGAGCTAGCCGTTAAGATGATGTCGTCGACGTAGAGCAGCAGGTACGCGGTGGTGGCGCCGTTGTTGTACACGAATAGCGATGCATCGGAGCGGGTGGAGCGGAAGCCGAGTTGGTGAAGAAACGCTGCGATGCGCTGGTACCAGGCGCGTGGGGCCTGCTTGAGCCCGTATAACGAGCGCGAGAGCAGGCACACATGGTCGGGGTGGGCGCTGTCGACGAACCCAGTGGGCTGCTGGCAGAAGACCTGCTCCTCGAGATGGCCATGAAGAAAGGCGTTGGAGACGTCCATCTGATGCACGGGCCATGCGCGGGAGACCGCGAGCTGAAGAACGGTGCGGATCGTCCCGGGCTTGACAACCGGGGCGAAGGTGTCGGTGAAGTCGACGCCGGCGCGCTGGCGAAAACCACGAACCACCCACCGCGCCTTGTGGCGGTCGAGGGTACCGTCCGGATGGAACTTGTGCTTGAAGATCCACTTCCCGGTGATGACGTTGGCATGAGGGGGGCGGGGAACAAGCGTCCATGTCTGGTTCCGCTGCAGGGCGTCGAACTCGTCATGCATGGCCGCAAACCACTGCGGGTCGCGGAGAGCAGCCCGGGCAGAGGTGGGCATAGGCGACGGCGTGGCTGGTGAAGGCGCGGAAGTCGACGCGGTGCAGACGTACTCGTCCGAGGGGTACCGCGTGCTCGGGACGCGAATCCCCGCATCGGCGGACGGGGGCCGACGGTGCCGGGGACGGGGGGGCGCGGAACGGGCATGGTGTAGGCGTGCACGACCCCCGTCCAGGGGTTGTGTCCGCCCGCCCACGGCGGAGTGGGGTGTGAGTACCCGGGGCGCGGACCGACGATGCCGGGGCCGCCGTTGTTGCCACCGCTGCGGCCACCACCACGGCCACGGCGACGGCCGCGGCCACCGCCCTCCTCCTTGGTGTTGTTGCGGGCTGAGGCGCGAGTGTGGAGGGGCGGGGGTGGGCGCCGGTGGAGCTCCTCCGCCATGAGGAAGAACGCTGTTGCCGCTTTCCCATAGAGCGGTGTGAACCGCCCGGGTGCGCACACCCTTCAGCCGGCGTTCCTCCAGCCGGAGGTAGTCGACCGCCCGCTCGAACGTAGGATTGGTCATGAGGGTGAGGTTGGAGGCGGCGTTGCCGAGGTCCTCGCTGAGGCCGGCGGTGAGGGTGGAGAGGAGGAGCTCGTCGCCAATCCGGAACCCAAGGTCCCGGAGCTCGTCGGAGATTGCCTTGAGGCGCGGGCGTAGGCGTCCAAGGTTTGATCGCCCTGGGGTGTGCCGAAGAATTCCTGCTGCAAAAAGACAACACGTTGGAGCTTGTTATTGGTGAAGAGGACGTTGATCTTTCCCCACACCGTGCGGGCATCATCGCCTTCCCGAACGACGGTCTTGGAGATGTCCGGCGAGACGGTGAGGAAGAGCCAGCGGATGATGGTGGCGTCGATGGCCAGCCAGTCGGCGTCGCAGGCGAGGAGGTCGGCGGTGCCGTCGATGTGATCGCGCAGGTTGTACTCGCGGAAGAGGAGGTAGAAGTATGTCTTCCAGGCGAGGTAGTTGGCGGCGGTGGTGGACAGCTTGACGGGGACATGGTCGGTGATGGCGACGGCACGGAGCTAGCCGGGGTCGGGGATGGAGGAGTCGGCGAAGGGGTTGGAGCTAGGGGTTGACATGATGAGGAAGGGGAGGCAGCGCGCGGCTGGAGAGGGAGGAGAGGCGGCGCTGCTAGGGTTTAGGGGTTGGGGGAGGGGGGTGCGGTGCACGGGGAGGAGAGGCGGCGCGTTGCTAGGGTTTAGGATCTAGGAGGGCTCTGATACCATGTAGAAGGAGATGCAATGCTCGATGTATTGATCGGATGCATATGGCGGTACATATATAGGCCACGTCCTCGACTATACAAGGAAGGAGGCGGGCCCAATAGTAAATACAAGGATATGTATCGCTATACAATAACTACAGAGGATACACATCCAGATATACAAGATATGTATCTCAACATAGATTGAGGCGGCGGGGCCGACTCCTGAGGCTTGAGAGGCGGCTCCCCCGTGCTCGGGCCGCCACCGCCAGGCTCCGGCCGCCGCAGCGCTGCTCCTGCGAGGCAGGCCGTTGCCATCGTGCTCGAGCCAAGCCGCCCGCCACCGCCACCGCCGACGTGCTCCTGCGAGGCAGGCCGCTGTGCTTCGGCCGCCGCCGCCGTGCTTGGGAAAGGCAGGCCGGCCACCGCCGCTGTGCTCCAGCCGTGGTCTCCGGCGAGGGACAGAGATATTTTTGATTTTTTTCGTTTTAATGAGATTTTTTGTTTTTTAATATGGGCTGGCTTGTTGATATTGCCACGTCAGCCTTATGTGTGAGCCTTCCATGCCAGAATGGCTATCAATTCGTGTTTAATACCGGTTTAGTGTTTTTTTCCGAAAATCTCAGCAAAATATGGTGGTTTTTTCTCCCGAAACATAAAGTGGTACTAAACTGGACATTTAGCTGGGAATGTGGTGGTTTTATGCTAACAACTCTAGTGCACGTTGTAGAAGCTGTGTGTATTGTTATCGTCATGATATTAATATATTTTCTTTGTCGAAAAATTGGTGCCTCTAGTGATTAATGTGAGAAATGTGTGACTGCTGACAAATGAAGTTCTGATACAAATTCTACCATGATAAAGGTGTCGCGGTCTCGCGGACACTGCCCCAATGCAGTTTCAATCTGTTCATGGCTGTCTCTCAAGAACCGTCATCCAATTTCTGGGAGAAAAGAATTGGCCGCCAGAGCTATTGCAGGAATGAGAAGAATGTGGTTCGATTGTTGGAACAAAATGCACGAAGCTTTGACAGATAAAGCACTGATCTGGAGCAGCTGGTCTCACTCGTTAACGAGGACCTCTGACACTGGAAGCTAAGCACTTGTTGGAAGAAGAACAGCGGGACTAATAGAGTAGTTTCTTTTATCTAGTTGTAGCGGGAGTGGGTGGCTGGTCCATATTTCTCTGTCTGTAAATAAAAAAAACCTTTCTGTGTCTTAACGAAAAATGACAAGTTTGAAAAAAAAAACACGTTTAATTCAGCTTTCTATCTTTCTCAATACTGTGTTTTGGTTGCCGGTCCTTGAAAAAAAACATGTTTAATTCAACTTTTCTATCTGTCTCCACACTGGAAATTGTGTTCTTGGTGAGTCACTTGGCGCTTGGCTGGGCGAAAGTCAGAACCGGAAACTCCAGCGATGGCCGGAGCAAGATTCTGCATCCTCTACAAAAATGATCCCCTGTGTCATGTTCCCACTTCACGCCTACTTCAACAACAACAATGGCGGCTCATCGGACCCCAGACGCACGAAAGGCAGCGATGTCTCCGCGTTGGGCAGCGGCACTCCCCACAGCAATGCTCCATTTCACATGGTCTTTTTCTGGTGTGCATTACTTGGAAAACTAGATGATACCCCGCGCGTTCCTGCGGGACATATACGGGAACACAAAGATATATGTACAACTGAGATGCTTTTTTCATCCATGAATGGATTGGCAAAGGTATGTAACTGAACTGTTTTTATATTCATATACGAAGCATGAGTCAACAAACTCTTAATATTGTGTCAAAAAAAAATGTACATACTCCTCAACTGATTTATGGGTATATAAATTCAGTACAGTATACTTTCCAAATGCATATGGAAATTTCCAAATGCATATGGAAAGAAACTTGTCTAAGAAACTGCCAGTTACATCCAGTTGTAGAAATTATGTAGAAGACTTCCCATGCAAACGAATCCGAGATAATAGATGAACACATGCTTGTCCCGTACAAACTAAACTATATATCTATATAAGCTGATGGTGATATCATCATATCTATAATGTATGCACATTATAAATTACAATCATCATAGAATCTATAGTAAACACCAAAATAGGCATGTCAGAACAGCATGATTCAGAAGAAAAGACAAATTTTCATGGGTTACCAATACATATATATTCAAAATTTATTATTAGTTGTCAAAATATATGAAAGCTGAGTATTCAGGAATGCGATGAACAACACCAAACAATCAGGAAATTTAGATATTAAATAGACATATATACTGTGCAAACATGGCCAAATAATACACACCTGAAGTATGTGTTGTGTGGCTGAGTTAATTCGTATCATATATTGTACAAACATGGTCATATAATTCACACCTGAATTATATTTGTTGTTTAGCCAAGTTAATTCGTCACATGGTAATATAATTCACACCTGAATTATATTTGTTGTGTAGCTGAGTTATTTTGTATGTATACTCAAGAACTTGGCACATATGTACCAGGAGTATTATGGCAGAACAATTCAGCTCTTCATTATCTACCACACTACTTGATACTTCAAGGTGAACATATACCCCCACTTCATGAACTTGTTAACTAACGCTTTGGTAGTATCTTCAACCATAGAAATAACAGATATCAGTATAGAAATGAAGTGATTGCTTGTCCAGGCAAGGATTAATAGACATATAAGATTAGTTGATGGAATTTGCCTTAAAGGCCTTTTGAAGTGCAGATTACATGACCATCGAGAAATAAGGAAAATACATACTGATATCTGAATTGGATATCTCTTCATTTGTGTATATATAGCAACCCACTATGGCCTGCAGAATTTGCCCACAAATGCTGCAATAGATACGATTAACATGTAACCATGTGAATCCTTCCTAAAATCTTGTAGTGGTCCTAAAAGGGAAAAGAGATGTACATAACCGTACAATGTGGCAACAGGTTGTTTCAAGTAGAGACCAAGATCTGAAGAATTAGCAACCTAAAATCCGACTGGTCTGCAGAAATTAAATGAAAAAGTCAGAACCTCATGAGTATGCACACGGCCGGCCGGAGAACATCAGGATAGAGCGATATGTGAACTTGTGAATATGCAACCATTGGAGAGACCAGAGTATTCAGATCTGGTAGTAACTGCGTGATGTGGGGTGGGGGGGGGAGACATGAGGTAGGTAGAGAGAGAGAGAGAGGATACATGAGGGGAAGGGTTTCTGACCTTTCTCGTTCGCCGCCTCCATGAGTATGTATCCCTGTGTGTGGTCGATCATTGCTCCCACCAAATCGATCGTGTGATGGTGGTGTCCCAATAAATTCGAAGAAATCTGCAGCTAGCAGACCGAGAAGCCCAAAAATCCAACAAAGCCGATGGCTCAGAGGTACCAGCATGCAGAGTCGATCCCATTAAATCAGATGCAGTGAGGAAACATGGAGCCGATTTCCAGCCGGACCTCAACCTGCCAAATTGGGAAGACGTATCGAGCGACTGAAAAAAGTGAAGAAGGAATAAGAATGGGGGAGCGCCTAGGCACCAGCATGGAGGCCATGGCAGCGGTGGCGGCCTGCTTTTTAAGCTCGAGACTGAAGCGGCGGATGAGTTCCATCTAGCAGTTTCCAGTCACGATTGGTGGGATTTATGAGGCATTTTCAGCGGCATTTGTGAGGAGGAGGGCTAAGGTCGCAGTTGTAACATTCGCGGCTGGAAAACTGGTAGGAAGGAGGGCGGATCGGAGGCGGAGTGGTGCGAGCGTTGGCGATGGACGAACGGAGGCGGAGCTGTGGTGGGGGAGAGATGGATGGGGACGCGAGGAAGAGGAAGAGAGTCTGCCGTTTGATGGGCCGGTGTCGGGCCATCTGGAGAGATCGCTGAGGACGCGAGGAAGGGGAAGAGATCGATGTCGATGGGGAGAGGATCCGCGCATGTGGTTGTCCGTCCGTTCGGGCGTGGCGTCAGGAAAGCGTGGTGTGCCTCCGATCGGGCGAGGGCGTGGCGGCTGGAGAGGAAGGCCCGGCTGGAGAGGAAGGCCCAACGGGGCGTGCCGGCCTGCACGTCCGTTCGGGCGTGCCGTGTGGAGACGAAGGGCAACCGAGCGTGTCGGGGCGCGTCGGTCCGGCAAGAAATTTTACCTAGTGACGTGGCTCAATGTGAGGGCAGGAAAATGGGACCATCTATTAAGAAAGAGAAGATAGTTTAACATGGCCTCAGTTGTGCTGCCGGTGTGGAATACTTACTAGTTTGCTGCAACTTAACTAGTTGAAACAGGCATTGAGGGGCAATCAACCTCCATTAGAAAGACAAGATCATCGGTAAAATATAGGTTTAATAGGGTGAGACGCATATTCATTGTAAGTAGTGAACCTACTGCATTGAGTTCCACATGATTAGTGATGTTGACAATGAGAAGAGATGAACAAGCCAGCAGCAACAATTAGATCTAGAGTACAATACGCAGGAGAAGATAAAGAGCTATAACCATCCATCAGCATCGGCAAGTTCAGGAATTGGGTCAGAGTGGATGGCCATGTCTGCTCCATGGATTCTATCAGTATGCATATCAGGTCCCTCCGTGCTGCCCCTTCGCAGCATCATTAGGATGAGGCGGTACGGGAATTGGTGGCAGTTGATCGGTGTGACTCCTGTTGTTTTGAGAATCCACAGGAGCAGCAGCAAAGGCAGATGCAGGAGCATGCAGATTTGACAACAGTGACAGTCGAGGGGAACTCCGCTCGACGAATTCTATCAGTTCCATTGCCGTTGCATTCTCTTCTTCAGCCATCTTCTTCATCTGCTCCTTCATTGTCGCCAAATTAGCGTTAGCCATTGTGTTTTGTTCGTTACACATTCTCACTATCTGATCTACCATTTGCAACGCCTGACCATGAGAAGACTCTATTTCTACCCTTGTCTTGTCTCGAAATTCTGCAATCTCCTTAGAAATTTGTTCCTTCAATTCTGCCCTCAACTTCTCAATAGACAGAGATTTTTCCATGTACTCATCCATCGCAGTTTCCCAATGTCTATTCGTCTCATGAATCTTAGACTCGTAATGGGCTTTTAACTCCTGCAACCGTGGGTTGTTGGAGAAAAAATTGTGAGATGTAATAAGAAATTCAGCATGCATCATTAAAGAAACATCTTCGACAATATAGACAATGACCTTACTTTTCAATTAATTTCCATTGATTCACGTGTAAGTAATCAACACTTCCAATTATTAGACGTCTGACCACTGATGAAAAACAGGACAGCTATATGACTAGACGACATGAGAGTGTATCAACACGAGCAGGTCAATCAATTCCATTAATGCTGGGTATGATTATCTCTGACAGTGTGGGTATTATCTGTCTGCTACCTATAGCACATCAGATTGTTGGTCAGGTGAATGAGAGCAAACAAAAAAGACAACCCAGCATGTAATGTGTGGGCAAGCATTTTATGGTTTAGATATAAGAGAAACAACCATTGTCTGTACTGTTTTGACGGTTTTTCTCTAACAATGGTAAGCTATGTTGTGGAGTTGTGATAGAGATAACTACTGTTCCGTGTTGCTCCACTGAAAAAGTGAAACTATATTTATTTATTTTAACTGGAAAACTTTATGTTGTTCCTATCGATCAAGATGCCTAAAAAGCAACGATTCATAATTTGGCACGTATATACAAGTACACCAGAAGCAACAGACATAACCTCTAAGCGGCAGCAACCGTCCCACAGATTTCCTGGCGCGTAGAGGTTTATGATAAGCTTGTCTTCAAATTGTTCACCACACTGAGGGCACTGGGAAAAAAATAGGGATAAGTTCAAGATTAAACTCAAATACTGCATGTATACACAAAAATTCATGCATGGTACCTTCGCAGTGTCATCACCGCAACGATGCAGCCACTTCACTAGGCACGACCTGCCATACACATGTCCGCAAGGAATGCAACTGTGGCAGATAGGAGATGATCAATGGTAAAAGAAAATCACCAGCCCCATAGTTCAGAGTTCAGACACAACAAATGCATAAACGGATCATTCATGAAAAAATAAACATAGTTATGCCTCAAAAAAAGAAAGAAAAATACTGGTTGGTATCATCATAAGATGTGATAAGCACCTCCGTCAACAGCCTCCACTTTGCTACCACCCATTGCCACCTCCTTGGCACCTCTAAAACTGCAACCTCTCTTATCCTTTTGTGATCACCACTCCTACTGATAATCACCCGAAAACTACTACAGTTGATGTTGTGACGAAAGGAATTGCTAACCAATTTATTAGTGCTTATGTTATGGATAACTTGTAACCTAGTGAATGGTTGCACGATTAAATGTAAGTCTTATCTATTACTAAAAAACAACCTGTCTCTTACGAGGACAGAAGAAAATTTTCCAAATAAATAAAATAAAATACCAGGAACATTGGCCGCAAAGTTGTTGCATTGGAAAAAAAAAATCTTCACCAGACCTTAAATTTGTGACTAGAAATTGAGACAGAAAGCATTACTGCTGTGCAGATAGCCTATAGCATAGTGAACGGTTGCAAAATTAAATAAAAGTATTAACTATATTAAACCTCAACCTGTTTCTTACCAGGAAGCAAGCAGCTCTCACTTATAAATAGAGGATTGGTAACACACTAACACTCGCAGCAATTGGTGCATTACTGCATTGTAAAAGACAATGCACTACTTTTGTTTCACTCTCTCTCTCTCTCTCAATTCACTGACGAAATGAAAGCTAACCAGAGACGGACGTTTTTTTCCGCGCAGTGTAAAACATTACTGCTTTTCTGTTCTTCCTTGCTATTTATTCAGAGATTTGGACGTGGTGTTTTACCCCAGCAGGATAGTGCCATCTAATGATCTGAGGTGTGCATCGTGGCCCTCCTACGATGATGGATCGCACAGACTGTGTCCTCGCCAGGCTAGATGATAACAGAAAGTAACTGAAAAATCGCTAACCGAACCAAAAATTGTCTAAACAAATTAACCCCTATGGGTTCAGACTACTAATAACTGAACTAACTGAAGTAAATGGAGGCATCAGGGTTTGATCAACACTACTGTACATTCTATGATAAACAATTTCCAGCCACATCATGGAGAGATACTAATTGCGTGCCAGTTAACTAGGAATCTAACACGTACACGCGCACAATAAGAAATCCCACATATTTTCTCGGTGCCACAGTGAATAGCGCATATTCAGGCCATATTCTAAACTTGAGCACAATATATGGAGCAGCTGGCTCAGCAGTAAACACCAATGGTAAACATAAACACAGACGAGACAGTCTCCCTCACCAGATGCGGTGGTCGCCGTTGCAGGTCCAAGGCTCCATACAGACGGGGCAGGTCGGCGCCGGCGGTGGCATGGTCACTGCGCCGTCAGCGCCTC
The DNA here is from genome assembly GCF_022539505.1 of Lolium rigidum. Classification (NCBI taxonomy): domain Eukaryota; kingdom Viridiplantae; phylum Streptophyta; class Magnoliopsida; order Poales; family Poaceae; genus Lolium; species Lolium rigidum. The sequence goes on from NC_061508.1 coordinate 300,789,004, forward strand.
CAGCCGCCGCGTCCTCCATCTCCGTGGTGGCCGGAACTCCCGAATCGGACGGGATTGGAGCAGACATTGGTGAGAGATTTGGCAGGGCAGTGGGACTGACCGAAGTCCACAGCGGAGTAAATGGCGAACGGCTTTGGTTGGTTCCTCGGGTATCGCGCCAAAATGACGAAGCCGTGGGCTGAGGGCCGAGGGCCCAGCTATAGGCATTGGCGTGTGTTTTCAAAAGGTCCTACTCAATGTTTGCAGCTTTCCAATTTAGACGATTTCCGAAGAACACATTCAGTAACCCCTTGATCTATAATAAGTGTCAGAATTTTATACTAATCTTATATAAATCTTGTACGAAAACATTTATATTTATTTTAGATTACAGGGAGTACTTTTTCCAAAAAGACGTAAGACCATATATTATCTGAAATTAGCTCTTACAAAAACACCCTTTAAAAAAGAAATAAAACACAAGTCCTTGAAAAGTCCAGTGCATCATCAGAAAAGATCAATGCCAGCTCTAGGCTATAATTCCAACTCTGGCTAGAAAAAGATGGGGGACACAAAACTCACAAGTTCCCCGACAAAGTTGCACCTTGTTGAGGTTCATCGGCTGGAGGTGGAATTCGAGAACACCAGTGCGCCGCGACATCATCCTCTTCACAAGACGCCGCTGCGGTGACCTAGCATGCCACGATGATTTTCCCACGATGATTTTGATATATTATACGTTTTTTTTCCGACGTCGTATGCAAAAGTTAATGCGGTTTTACCCTTTTTCAAACCTTTTTTGCAAAAAAAATTGAAATTCAAATTTGTTAATTTTCCCTAATAGTAGGTTGCGTAACATACAGGAATCTCAAAAGATTTTACTTTTTTAATTTTCTATCATTTTCTATTTTACTTCCTATGAGTGTCGTGTTACGAACCGGTGCTAAAGATCCCGCACGAACCGGTGCTAATGCCCCCTGGACGTCCAGACCGCACGAACCGGTGCTAATGACCCCTTTATCACCGGTTCGTGCCAAATCCGGTGCAAAAGCTCTTTGGAGCAAAAAATCAAAGCCCTTGTTTCTACTAGTGAATGCGTGCGATGGGCGGGACTGTATGCATCTACTTTCTCCGGTTCATATTAATTGACTTTTTGTCTAGATTTCTATAGTATCTAGTTAAGTTTTAGTCTACATACATGTGTATCTAGATAAAATAAAGTCAATTAATTTGAACCATAGGAAGTACATTATGTTCGGTGCTTGCAATTTTCAGCGTTCAAAAATGATATAGTGACCATTGCAAAAAAAACATAGTGAGGGTCTGGGAAAACATTACCGACTCGAGATGCAATACGAGAGGCGATTGGGGAGGCGTTACCAAGGAGTGGATGGTCATCTGTCGGTGTGGACCCACGGTGATACCAGTCGTGACAAGGTGACACCCGATGATCATGTTGTGCAGAATTTGTGGGTTTTACCCTCCCACAGAAGCACGTGACCAGCCGAAGTGAACGCTAACCCTATTGCCTCTTGTCCACCGGTTTCCCTTCGTCTGCGTTGGATGTGCATGATGCGGCGGATTGTCATGAGTATTTTGGATGTCGGTGGAGGAACAACGAGGGGGCGACCGAGAGGCAAGGCAGTGGAAAGAGGTTCAAACTGGTTGTCTATCTTATGGAGATCCCTATCTTGAGCTGCGATACATGACCGTGACGCATCAAATACACCATTACATGATCCACCTTCCTTCCTCACAAACAATACGACAAAACCTGTTGGAGCTAGGGCATCTAGAATTGTCACAATATCAAAGGGGTGTGTGTGGTGTTGTCGCAATGAGTGTCCGGTTCAGGATTGGTCTTTGTGGTGTTGCAAGTCGACTAGTCGACTCTAGGAACATCTAGGAGGCAGGGAAGAATATATCCTCACCTCAATCCTCACAGAAAAAGATTTTATGGCAGATTACGTGATTAGAAAGGCGGTGGGAGAGGTAATTTGGTGGAGCCAATAAGATTCAAGTCTATCCACCGATGAACTTACATGGATTTTTATCTGGGCCACCAAGTGTCGTGCAACCAAATTGGCGCCTCTAGAGGAGGAACCACACCCTGGGAGATCGACCCTTCCACCCAACAACTAGATCGCCGTCCTCCATGGCCGCCGCCGTTACCGACGTTAGTGGCAGCGCCCTGGCTGGCAAAGATGGTGACGGTGAGGATGGCGTCCTCCTGGTTCTCTTCTTCGCGCGGAAAGGTGGAGCAGATGGGACACGCTGGACTTGCCACGACACCCGGTGTTGTAGCGGGAAGCAGTGGTCGAGAGGCGACCTAGGTCATGGTGCACGGTCGTGCGGGCCGCAACTAGCGGCAGTCTAGGTCCGTGGGCCGAAAGGTTGCAGTTGTTGCGCCCCCGCCATGGCCATCACTTCCCTCCATGGTCGTCGATCTTCTCTGACACAGTACTGTTAGTTGTGCGGGCGTGACAGCTAGGGTCATCCTTCATCTGACGGATTTTAGGTGCGGATCAGGCAGCTGGTGATGGCCGGATGGGCAGGGGCTCGGCCTGATTAAAGGTTACGGTCCTAGGGTTGCCACGAAGCAGATTAACTTGATGATTGTCCTCTAGGATCAGGCCGGAGTGTTGAGTTTTGGAAGGCTCCACCGGGGAACTCCCTAGTGCGCTTTATGCTCGGAGATTGCTGGCTCGGATGGGATTCGGTCGTGTGCGCTCGTATTTTTTTCCCAACATTTTGTTTCTGCAGAGAGTGGCGCGAAGCTTGTTATATGTTGCCATCAGGGGACATTTTTTAGTCCATGGTGAAGTCAGAGGAGAAGAATGTCATGGAAGCTAGAGTTAAGGACTAGTAATGGTGGTTCGAGTTTTTGCGGTGACGAGGAATTGGCTTGGTGTTTCAGGATTCGTATAGTAGCAGTATGCAAGTGGGGGACAACACATGTGAAGTTCAATGTCTTACCTTTCATGGTGAAAATCCAAGGTGTGATCTTAATTGGTTGTGCCTGACAATAACCTTGTTGAAAGCATTATTTTGAGAGCGGAGACAATCTTTAGGGTGAAAATCTAAGATCCTGGATCGGGCCACAATGACGTTTGTGTACTGTTTTTTTTTCTCGGAGGTGTTGCTTTTAGAGAACCTGGATTTCAGGTGTTATCTTGGTGATGTTTGTGCTGCTTCAAAGACTGGAGGGACTTTTCTTTTTTAGCTTTTTTTTATGTGTGCATTTGTGCTACCAGTAGGGTAGTGCACGGAGTTGTTAGCATAGAACCACCACATTCGCAGCTAAATCTTCATTTTGGTACCATTTTGTGTTTCGCGCGCAAAAAACCACCATATTTTGACGAGGTTTTCTCTCAAATAGCACGAATTCTGAATTGACAACAAATTGACATCATTTCTAACCTGTGGGGCCCAATTGGCAGGCCCAATTTGCTGAGGTGGATAAGAGGCCACCTATCAGTCCAGTTAAAAAGTCAAACAACGCAAAAAATAAATAAAAACAACAAAAAATAGAGGAGGAGCCCCCAACTGTATCCCCACCCCATCCCGACGGCCCAGACTAGGGCGGCGACCCCTGCTCATGCCGCCACAACTCCGGCGAGCTCCTCCTTGCGCGCTGCCACCTTCCTTTGTCTGCGCCGCTCGAGCGAGGCACGCCGGGGATGGGGAAGACGACCTCTGAACCCGCACGCAGCCGCCGAGCCATGCCCGTCCGCCGCCGCGCGCCTCGCCGTGCTCGCCAGCACCCATTCGTGGCTCCGATCGGCGGCCATCATCGTCAAGATTGAGGCGGCGGGGCCGACTCCTGAGGCTTGAGAGGCGGCTCCGCCGTGCTCGGGCCGCCACCGCCGTGCTCCGGTCGCCGCCGCCGTGCTCCTGCGAGGCAGGCCGCTGCCACCGTGCTCGAGCCAGACCGCCTGCCGACGTGCTCCTGCGAGGCAGGCGCTGCCATCGTGCTCGAGCCAGGTCGCCCGCCGCCGCCACCACCGACGTGCTCCTGCGAGGCGGCCGCTGTGCTTCGGCCGCCGCCGTGCTTGGGCATGGCAGACCGGCCACCGCCGCTGTGCTCCGGTCGTCGCCGCCCCGGCAAAGGGATGGGTAGCAGCCCCACCCGTGGTCTCCAGCGAGGGATAGAGATATTTTTTATTTTTTTCGTTTTAATGAGATTTTTTGTTTGTTAATATGGGTTGGCTTGTTAATATTGCCACGTCAGCCTTACGCGTGGGCCTTCCATGCCAGAATGGCTATCAATTCGTGTTTAATACCGGTTTAGTGTTTTTTGCAAAAATCTTAGCAAAATATGGTGATTTTTTGCCCCCGAAACATAAAGTGGTACTAAAATGGACATTTAGCTGGAATGTGGTGGTTTTTATGCTAACAACTCTAGTGCACGTTGCAGAAGCTGTGTCTATTGTTATCTTCACGATATTAATATATTTTCTTTATCGAAAAATTGGTGCCTCTAGTGATTAATGTGAGAAATGTGTGACTGCTGACAAATGAAGTTCTGATACAAATTCTACCATGATAAAGGTGTCGCGGTCTCGCGGACACTGCCCCAATGCAGTTTCAATCTGTTCATGGCTATCTCTCAAGAACCGTCATCCAACTTCTGGGAGAAACGAATTGGCCGCCAGAGCAGGAATGAGAAGAATGTGGTTGGATTGTTGGAACAAAATGCACGAAGCTTTGACAGACAAAACACTGATCTGGAGCAGCTGGTCTCACTCGCTAACGAGGACCTCTAACACTGGAAGCTAGCACATGTAGGAAGAAGAACAGCGGGCCTAGTAGAGGAGTAGTTTCTTTGATCTAGTTGTAGCGGGAGTGGGTGGCTGGTCCATATTTCTCTCACTGGTAGAAAAATGGCCTTCCGTCCAGCCCCATTAGTCGCCAAAATATAGGAACCGCGACTAATGGGGTCTTTGGTCGCGGTTCGGGTGGCGAACCGCGACTAAAGTGCTGGGCCCAGCGCGTTCGCTGGCCAGCTGTTGGACGGGAGGGGCTTTAGTCGCGGTTGGCCAGGCCAACCGCGACTAAAGGTCCCCGAAGGCCTTTAGTCGCGGTTGGCCAGGCCAACCGGGACTAAAGGCCCATCCCTATAAAAGGGCCTCAGCTCACAGCACTTAGCCATTTGGTGCCACTTCTCTTCACAAGCTTCACAAGGGGGTGTAGGTTTGCTTTTGGTTTCTCTTATGCACACAAGGTGTTTGATAAAAATGCCCCAAGAGCATGAAACAAACATGATATGAAGTGTTGGAGCCACACTTGAGCTTCCTTATTTATTTTTTCCTCCTCGATCGCGGTTAGCAACTTGAACCTTTTCATGTGTCATTGATAAAATATGCATGTGTGTAGTTCATTGTTTAATTTATATTGTTTGTAGCTAGTTAGTTTAACAAATGCATGATGGTTAATTATATATTTTATATTATAATAATGTAGATGAATCGGCAATGGATGTACGGTAACCGACTCTTCGGCGATTTCACTACGGGTTTGAAAGATTTCCTCGTAGTGGCTAATGCGAACAAGCAGGGGGGTTTTGTTATCTGTCCATGTGTTAACTGTAAGAATCGGAAGGGTTACTCTTCCTCAAGAGATGTTCACATGCACCTGCTTCGGCACGGTTTCATGCCAAGCTATAATTGTTGGACCAAGCATGGAGAAAGAGGGGTTATAATGGAAGAAGATGAAGAAGGGGATGATTTCATCGATGAAAGCTATCTTGCTCATTTCGGTGATACTTTCATGGAGGATGCTGAAGGTGAAGGAGAAGGTGAAGGGGAAGGTGAAGAAGAGGCACGTGATGAGCCCGTTGATGATCTTGGTCGGACCATTGCTGATGCACGGAGACGCTGCGAAACTGAAAAGGAGAGGGAGAATTTGGATCGCATGTTAGAGGATCACGAAAGGCGCTGTACCCCGGATGCGATGATGGTCTCGAAAAAGCTGGGCTGCACACTCGGATTTGCTGAAATGGAAGGCACAGGCAGGTGTAGCTGACTCGGCATTTGAAAACTTGCTGAAAATGTTGAAGAATATGTTTCCAAAGAATAACGAGTTGCCCGCCGGTACGTACGAAGCAAAGAAGGTTGTCTGCCCTCTAGGTTTAGAGGTTCGAAGATACATGCATGCATCAACGATCGCATCCTCTACCGCGGTGAATACGAGAATTTGAATGAATGCCCGGTATGCACTGCATTGCGTTATAAGATCAGAGGCGATGACCCTGGTGGCGATGTTGAGGGCCAGAAACCCAGGAAGAGGGTTCCCGTCAAGGTGATGTGGTATGCTCCTATAATACCACGGTTGAAACGTCTGTTTAGGAACAGAGAGCATGCCAAGTTGTTGCGATGGCACAAAGAGGACCGTAAGTCGGACGGGGAGTTGAGACACCCCGCAGATGGAACGCAATGGACAAAGATCGACAGAGAGTTCAAAGATTTTGCAGCTGACGCAAGGAACATAAGATTTGGTCTAAGTACGGATGACATGAATCCTTTTGGCGAGCGGAGCTCCGGCCCATAGCACCTGGCCCGTGACTCTATGCATCTACAACCTTCCTCCTTGGTTGTGCATGAAGCGGAAGTTCATTATGATGCCGGTGCTCATCCAAGGTCCGAAGCAACCCGGCAACGACATTGATGTGTACCTAAGGCCATTAGTTGATGAACTTTTACAACCGTGGGGCAGACTCGGTGTCCGTGTGTGGGATGAGCACAAAGAAGAGGAATTTGACCTACGAGCGTTGCTTTTCGTAACCATCAACGATTGGCCTGCTCTTAGTAACCTTTCGGGATCGTCAAATAAGGGATACAATGCATGCACGCATCGCTTACATGAGACCGAAAGTGTACATTTGCCAAATTGTAAGAAGAACGTGTACCTTGGGCATCGTCGATTTCTTCCGAAAATTCATCCATTTAGAAAGAAAGGCAAGCATTACAACGGCAAGGCAGATCACCGGCCGAAGCCTGCGGAATGTACTGGTGTTGAGGTATTTGATATGGTCAAGGATTTGAAAGTCATCTTTGGAAAGGGTCCTGGCGGACAATCAGTTCCGAAGGGAGCTGACGGGCACGCAGCCATGTGGAAGAAGAAATCTATATTCCGGGAGCTAGAATATTGGAAAGTCCTAGAAGTCCGCTCCGCAATCGACGTGATGCACGTTACGAAGAATATTTGCGTGAACCTCCTAAGCTTCTTGGGCGTGTATGGGAAGACAAATGATACAAAGGAAGCACGGCAGGACCGAGCAACGTTTGAAAGACCCCGATAACCGGCATCCGGAATGGTTTCAAGGTCGTGCCGCCTACGCTCACGACCAAAGAAGAGAAGGTCATCTTTTTTGAATGCCCGAGCGAGTATGAAGGTCCCGTCTGGATTCTCGTCCAATATAAAGGGAATAATAAACATGGCGGAGAAAAAGTTCCAAAACCTGAAGTCTCACGACCGCCACGTGATTATGACGCAATTGCTTCCGATTGCTTTGAGGGGCTCCCGCCGAAAAATGTTCGAGTAGCCATTGTGAAGCTATGTGCATTCCTCAATGCAATCTCTCGAAGGTAATCAATCCGAAGTTCTACCACGGTTACGGAACGATGTGGTCCAATGTCTTGTCGGCTTTTGAGTTGGTGTTCCCGCCATCCTTCTTCAACATTATGACGCACCTCCCGGTTCACCTAGTCGAAGAGATTTCCATTCTCGATCCTGTATTTCTACACAATATGTTCCCCTTCGAGAGGTTCATGGGAGTATTAAAGAAATATGTTCGTAACGGTGCTAGGCCGGAAGGAAGCATCGCCAAGGGCTATGGAAATGAGGAGGTAATTGAGTTTTGTGTTGACTTTGTTCCTGACCTTAAGCCGATTGGTCTTCCTCGATCGCGGCACGAGGGGAGACTAAGTGGAAAAGGTACGATCGGAAGGAAATCAACGATATGTATGGACGGCCATTCTCTGATCGAAGCACACCACACGGTTCGACCAATTCCAGCTTGGTGGCTCCGTACTTTGAGAAACACAAGAATATTTTACGCTCGGACAACCCTGGGAAGCCTGAATCCTGGATTAGGAAGGCCCACATGGAGACTTTCGGCAGTTGGTTGAGAAAACATTTAATGAATGACAATAAGGTTGTAGATCAGTCGTACATGTTGGCCAAGACACCATCTTCGACTATAACGACTTTCCAAGGGTACGAGATAAATTGGAATACATTTTACACGATCGCCCAAGATAAAAAGAGCACCAACCAAAACAGTGGTGTCCGCTTTGATGCAACGAACCGAGAATGGGCAAAAGGTCACATATTATGGTTACATAGAGGAGATATGGGAACTTGACTATGGACCCTCCTTTAAGGTCCCTTTGTTCCGGTGCAAATGGTTCAAGCTAACAGGAGGTGGGGTAAAGGTGGACCAAGCAATACGGAATGACAATGGTGGATTTCAACAATCTTGGTTACCTTGACGAACCATTCGTCCTAGCGAAAGATGTCGCTCAGGTTTTCTATGTGAAGGACATGAGTAGCAAACCGAGGAAACGGAAAGATAAGAAAACGATCAGTACATCATGCGATGATCCAAAGTGCCACATTGTTCTTTCAGGGAAAAGAAATATCGTGGGAGTGGAGGACAAGACAGACATGTCAGAAGATTATAATATGTTTGGTGAAATTCCGCCCTTCAAAGTGAACACCGACCCAAGCATTAAGTTAAATGATGAGGATGCTCCATGGATACGGCCCAATCGTAAGCAAGCAGGGACACAAGGGAAGAAATGATGTGTAATAATTTATTGTACCAAACTTTGTTGAATGGATCATGTGAATTATATTATCCGTGATGTGTTCTGGTGTCCATTTTCGAATGATTCGATTGATTCGAGATAGCACCGATGATACATGAAATTTGGAGTGATTTAGTCATACTCCTGCCTAGGCGTATAATATGCATACTCGTAGTCTTCATAGTCGCCGCCGTTGTACTGGTAGTCGTTGATGTCTACGGGTGCTTCTATTCTTGTAGACAGTGTTGGGCCTCCAAGAGCAGAGGTTTGTAGAACAGCAGCAAGTTTCCCTTAAGTGGATCACCCAAGGTTTATCGAACTCAGGGAGGAAGAGGTCAAAGATATCCCTCTCATGCAACCCCGCAACCACAAAGCAAGAAGTCTCTTGTGTCCCCAACACACCTAATAGGTGCACTAGTTCGGCGAAGAGATAGTGAAATACAGGTGGTATGAATAAATATAAGCGGTAGCAACGGCACCCGGAAAAGTGCTTGCCGGCGTGCGCTGATGGTGGTAATATTGCAGGAAGTACAGATGCAGTAAAACAGTAAACAAGCAGCGGTAGCAGTATTTAGGAACAAGGCCTAGGGATCATACTTTCACTAGTGGACACTCTCAACTTTGATCACATAACAGAATAAATAAATAGATGCTAGACTCTACACTCTCTTGTTGGATGATGAACACCACTAACCGTGTAGGATTACACGAACCCTCAATGCCGGAGTTAACAAGCTCCACAATATTCAATGTTCATATTTAAATAACCTTAGAGTGCATGACAGATCAACATAACCAAACCAAGTACTAACATAGCATGCACACTGTCACCTTCACACTACGAAAGGAGGCATAGATCACATCAATACCATCATAGCAATAGTTAACTTCATAATCTACAAGAGATCACAATCATAGCCCACGCCAAGTACTACACGGATGCACACACTGTCACCATTACACCGTGCGGAGGAATAAACTACTTTAATAATATCACTAGAGTAGCACACGAGATAAGTTGTGATACAAAACACATTGCAATCATAAAGAGATATAAATAAGCACTTCACTATGCCATTCATAACGAGTGAATAAGTATTCCGTGAAATATAGCCTAAGAGACCCACACGGTGCACACACTCGTCACCTTTACACACGTGGGACAAGGAGTCTCCGGAGATCACATAAGTAAAACCCACTTGACTAGCATAATGACATCTAGATTACAAGCATCATCATATGAATCTCAATCATGTAAGGCAGCTCATGAGATTATTGTATTGAAGTACATAGGAGAGAGATTAACCACATAGCTACCGGTACAGCCCCGAGCCTCGATGGAGAACTACTCCTCCTCATGGGAGACAGCAGCGTTGATGAAGATGGCGGTGGTGTCGATGGAGGAGCCTTCCGGGGGCACTTCCCCGTCCGGCGGCGTGCCGGAACGGAGACTCCGTCCCCCGCATCTTGGCTTCGCGATGGCGGCGGCTCCGGAAGGTTTCTCGTACCGTGGCTTTTCCCGTATCGTGTTTTAGGTCGGGGACCTTTTTATAGGCGAAGAGGCGGAGTCGGAGAGGCGACGAGGCGGTGACACACTAGGGGGCGCGGGCCACCCCTAGGCCGCGCCGCCCTATCATCTGGGGGCCCAGTGGCCCCCCTCTGGCGACTCTCGGGTGTTCTGGAAGCTTCGTGGAAAAATAGGATGCTGGGCCTTGATTTCGTCCGATTCCGAGAATATTTCCTTACTAGGATTTCTGGAACCAAAAACAGCAGAAAACAGGAACTGGCCCTTCGGCGTCTCGTCAATAGGCTAGTTCCGGGAAACGCATAATAATGACATAAAGTATGCATAAAACATGTAGATATCATCAATAATGTGGCATGGAACATAAGAAATTATCGATACGTCGGAGACGTATCAGCATCCCCAAGCTTAGTTCCTGCTCGTCCCGAGCAGGTAAACGATAACAAAGATAATTTCCGGAGTGACATGCCATCATAACCTTGATCATACTATTGTAAACATATGTAATGAATGCAGCGATCAAAACAATGGTAATGGCATGAGTAAACAAATGAATCATAAAGCAAAGACTTTTCATGAATAGTACTTAAAGACAAGCATCAATAAGTCTTGCATAAGAGTTAACTCATAAAGCAATAAATTAAAGTAAAGGTATTGAAGCAACACAAAGGAAGATTAAGTTTCAGCGGTTGCTTTCAACTTATAACATGTATATCTCATGGATAATTGTCAACATAGAGTAATATAACAAGTGCAATATGCAAGTATGTAGGAATCAATGCACAATTCACACAAGTGTTTGCTTCTTGAGGTGGAGAGAAATAGGTGAACTGACTCAACATAAAAGTAAAAGAATGTCCCTTCGCAGAGGGAAGCATTGATTAAATCATGTGCTAGAGCTTTTTAAGTTTTGAAATCATATAGAGAGCATGCAAATAAAGTTTTGAGAGGTGTTTGTTGTTGTCAACGAATGGTAGTGGGCACTCTAACTACCTCATCAACCAGACTTTCAAGAGCGGCTCCCATGAAGGACGTTATCTCTACCAGAAAGGTAGATCATCCCTCTTCTCTTTTGTTTACACATGTATTTTAGTTTCATTATTTATGGATGACACTCCTCCCAACCTTTTGCTTACACAAGCCATGGCTAACCGAATCCTCTGGTGCCTTCCAACAATCACATACCATGAAGGAGTGTCTATTTGCAAAATTAAGTTGCTTACCGATGAATCGAGCAAAACATGTGAAGAGAATTATTAATGCAGGTTAATTAATTGGGGCTGGGCACCCCATTGCCAGCTCTTTTTGCAAAATTATTGGATAAGCGGATATGCCACTAGTCCATTGGTGAAAGTCTGTCCGAAGTAAATGACAAGATCGAAAGATAAACACCACATACTTCCTCATGAGCTATAAAACATTGACACAAATATGGAGTAATAAAGTTTTGAATTGTTTAAAGGTAGCACATGAAGTAATTTACTTTGGAATGGCAGAGAAATACCATGTAGTAGGTAGGTATGGTGGACACAAATGGCATAGTGGTTGGCTCAAGGATTTTGGATGCATGAGAAGTATTCCCTCTCGATACAAGGCTTAGGCTAGCAAGGTTATTTGAAACAAACACAAGGATGAACCGGTGCAACAAAACTCACATAAAAGACATATTGTAAACATTATAAGACTCTACACCGTCTTCCTTGTTGTTCAAACTCTTTACTAGAAATTATCTAGACTTTAAAGAGACCAATTATACAAACCAAATTTTAGCAAGCTCTATGTATTTCTTCATTAATAGGTGCAAAGTATATGATGCAAGAGCTTAAACATGAGCACAACAATTTCCAAGTATCAAATTATTAAAGACATTTTACAATTACTACATGTAGCATTTCCCGATTCCAACCATATAACAATTTAACGAAGCAGTTTCAACCTTCGCCATGAACATTAAAAGCTAAGAACACATGTGTTCATATGAACCAGCGGAGCGTGTCTCTCTCCCACACAAGAATGATGGATCATATTTTATTCAAACAAAAACAAAAACAAACAGATGCTCCAAGTAAAGTACATAAGATGTGACCGAATAAAAATATAGTTTCAAGAGAAGAAACCTGATAAGTTGTCGATGAAGAAGGGGATGCCTTGGGCATCCCCAAGCTTAGATGCTTGAGTCTTCTTGAAATATGCAGGGATGAACCACGGGGGCATCCCCAAGCTTAGACTCTTCACTCTTCTTGATCATAGTATATCATCCTCCTCTCTTGACCCTTGAAAACTTCCTCCACACCAAACTCGAAACAAACTCATTAGAGGGTTAGTGCATAATCAAAAATTCACATGTTCAGAGGTGACACAATCATTCTTAACATTTCTGGACATTGCATAAAGCTACTGGACATTAATGGAACAAAGAAATTCATCCACCATAGCAAAAGAGGCAATGCGAAATAAAGGCAGAATCTGTCAAAACAGAACAGTCCGTAAAGATGGATTTTATTGAGGCACCAGACTTGCTCAAATGAAAATGCCCAAATTGAATGAAAGTTGCGCACATATCTGAGGATCACGCACGTAAATTGGCATATTTTTCTGAGCTACCTACAGAGAGGCAGGTCGAAATTCGTGACAGCAAAGAAATCTGTTACTGCGCAGCAATCCAAATCTAGTATGAACCTTACTATCAACAACTTTACTTGGCACAACAAAGCACAAAACTAAGATAAGAAGAGGTTGCTACAGTAGTAAACAACTTCCAAGACTCAAAATAAAATAGAGGTACTGTAGCAAAATAAACACATGGGTTATCTCCCAAGAAGTGTTTTCTTTATAGCCATTAAGATGGGCTCAGCAATTTTAATGATGTACTCCCAAGAAATAGTATTTGAAGCAAAAGAGAGCATCAAGAGGCAAATTCAAAACAAATTTAAGTCTAACATGCTTCCTATGCATAGGAATCTTGTAAATAAACAAGTTCATGAAGAGCAAAGTAACAAGCATAGGAAGATAAAACAAGTGTAGCTTCAAAAATTTCAGCACATAGAGAGGCATTTTAGTAACATGAAAATTTCTACGACCATATTTTCCTCTCTCATAATAACTTTCAGTAGCATCATGAGCAAACTCAACAATATAACTATCACATAAAGCATTCTTATCATGAGTCTCATACATAAAATTATTACTCTCCACATAAGCATAATCAATTTTATTAGTTGTAGTGGGAGCAAATTCAACAAAGTAGCTATCATTATTATTCTCATCATCAAATATAGGAGGCATATTGTAATCATAATCAAATTTATCCTCCATAACAGGCGGTAACGACTAATATCATTATAATCACCATAAATAGGAGGCAAAGTATCATCAAAGTAAATTTTCTCCTCAATGCTTGGGGGACTAAAAAGATCATGAAAACCAGTTTCCCCAAGCTTAGAACTTTCTATATCATTATCAACAATGGTGTTCAAAGCGTTCATACTAATATTACTACCGACATGCAAATAAGGTTCCATAGGTTTTTTAATTTTCGCATCAAACCATCCATGTCTTAAATCAGGAAATAGAATAAGAAGCTCATTGTTGTCCATTATGCCAAACTAGTGTAAACAAGAAACAAAAAGATGCAATTGCAGGATCTAAAGGAAATAGCTTCGAGCACTTACACAATGGCGCCAGAAAAGTGCTTTACCTGGGACCGAAGTATGAGTGCCTTTTACCTTTCCTCCCCGGCAACGGTGCCAGAAAATAGCTTGATGTCTACGGGTGCTTCTATTCTTGTAGACAGTGTTGGGCCTCCAAGAGCAGAGGTTTGTAGAACAGCAGCAAGTTTCCCTTAAGTGGATCACCCAAGGTTTATCGAACTCAGGGAGGAAGAGGTCAAAGATATCCCTCTCATGCAACCCTGCAACCACAAAGCAAGAAGTCTCTTGTGTCCCCAACACACCTAATAGGTGCATGATACGTCTCCAACGTATCTATAATTTCTGATGTTCCATGCTTGCTTTTTTTTTGACACGCAAGACTGTGAGGCAAAAGCCCCACAGCAATTTTCTTTTATTTAACTCTCAAAAAATAGTCCAGCCTTATGTACAAAAAAGAAAGAAACTATACAAAAGGGCTCTAAGGCAGAGCCCTAATCCAAGATAAAAGTCTATCCTTATGCTTCAATTTAATCCTATATTGCAGTAAAGATATATCATGAATGAACTTTGCCTTCCACTTAATGAAAGAGCTTTTCTCAGCACTGAAGATTTTCCCATTCCTGATCAACCAGATATTCCAACAAGCCAGAATAATGACTTCCATGAAGAAAGGCTGAGCAAAACTTCTCCTGGCCTTATTCAACACTACTTGCATATTATCATCACCCTCCCAATCAATCTGAAGATAGTTCCATATTCTCGAGCTAAAGGTACACTCAAAAAACAGGTGTATCCGGTCCTCAAGAATTCTCCCAGGGCACAATACACAATGCTCATCTTCAGTTACTTTCCAATGTCTCCTCTTCAACAAATCTCTTGTATTCAACCTGTCTGACAGAAGTAACCAAGCAAAAACCTTATGCTTCATCACACAGCTAGACTTCCAAAGCCATTTATACACACTAGGCACCTGAATATGTTTATGTATGTGACTATAAAAATTAGCTGAGGAATAGCTATCTCCCCAACAATAGGCCCACATATCTTTCCCCTGTGTCAAAGGATTATTCTGCATCAAAAGCTTGAGTTGCTCTAGTTCCTGATAAGCTTGAGGAGACAAGGGTAAATAAAACAGAGATGTAATGTCCTCCTCCTGATAAACCTTTAAAACAGAATGATTGGGGAACAAGGCATAAGAAAATAATCTGGGATATCTTCGACACGAGTGGCACGTGATGAACCATTCACCTTCCAATTATCGGACCGGAAGAGCATAGTATCCCCAAGCACCATGAGTTATAACGACCACTCCTCTGTAATTATCAACATGCTTCATAACATCCCTCCACCAAAAGGATCCACATAATTTCTCCTCATGAGGTATTTTCCCTTCATAATATGCAGACCATACCAGACTCACCCATGGTAACTCCCTTTTATTGTAGAACTTATCTAGGAACTTCAGCAACAAAGCAGCATTTTGTTTCTGGAAATTTATTATGCCTAGTCCACCCTTTAACTTTGGCTTACAAATCATATCCCATGCAGCCAAAGATTGTTTAGGCACCCCATCTTTATCCCTCCACAAGCACTGCCTCAAAATTCTATCCAGCTGATTTTTCAGCCCCACTGGTAGTTGCAAAGAACACAGAAAATGCAAAGGCATGGAAGCTAAGGCAGAATTGATTAACTGCAAACGAGCTCCTTGTGACAAAAAACTTGAACGTTTCATGCTTGTTTTATGACAATACCAACATGTTTTG
>NC_061508.1:300804830-300840911 GCF_022539505.1 Lolium rigidum
GTATAGCTCAGGTGGCACGCCCTTGCACTTCGCAACGCCGCGTGTGACCAGAAGAGCATTGCGGGCCGTCGCTCGGAGGGGTCTCAGCCAGCCGCAGCTCTAGGCTCTTCCCGGCTCTACGGTGTTGACAAGGCCGCTGCCCGCCGGTGGGTTTTGGCAGTCAACAGAAGTATGAGTGGATATTAGATTTTCTATAAAATATAGTGCAAATGATTGCTTAGAAAAATAAATATATAGAAATCAATTCTACAAATCAAACAACCACCATAGAATTTTTTTTTCTAAAAGATATCTACAAATTTTCTACGCAAATTCTTTGAATCCGATAGTCCTTTAACTTGGCTAGTATGCAAGGTGCAGCAAATTTGATGAAATAGACGGCAATGCAGCACCCAACCCATTTATTGGGTTATGACATGTTTTAGGTGTTAATGAAAACAATCCTAATTCCTACATGAAGTAAATTAAGAAAAGTCAGTTTGACATGAATATATGCAAACTCCCCTGCTTTATCTAGCCTCCCAGCTCTCTCTTTTCTGTATTTCTTTCTGAACGAGCCTATTGATTTGTCTTCTCGCAATAGCATCAGAGCATCTCCAAGAGATTATTTATATTTGCATCATATAATGTAAAATACATTACCTATTTTTCTTCTTTTTCAGGTTTCTACATCACCTGTATTTGCTCTAAAAAATCAGATGATGTAAAATACATCACCTCTTCTCTAAAAGTGCTCCAGAAGATGGTGTATTTTACATCACCACCTAGGTGATGTATATTTCATATTTGCAAACATATGAATGAATTTCATATATAAATGATTTGAAACCATAAATAAAATCCAAACATTGCTAAATATTACATTACACAAATAATTCATCATTATTACAGGAATAGTTCATCATCAACTTGCAGAGAAATCAACTCATAAATACACATAGTCAGTGACCCGCCAATCCGAACGGGGCTGGCCGCGCGGGAGCTTGTGGACGGCAGATTGGCGGTCCTCGGTATTCTACAACCCCGTAGATGGACGGTGATGGCCGTGGCGAGCCGGAATCAGCCGGAACTGGGCCAGCGGGCTTCGGATTTTCACCGAGGTGAATGCGCATTTCCAGCCATCCCAAGATATGAGACGAGTCGGGGCGAGGTGAGGACGGGGCGATGCTAGGTCGATTCCCAGCGGCGGCAGGGCGGATTTAGATGGAGTTCGGCCAACGGCAGCGGTCGAGCTTGCGCCGGTGGGGAGGTGGAAAACGACAAAGTGACTATTGCGATTCGCATGTGATCGTTGTTTTACGATGTATATTTGCATCGCCATGTGCAAAATATACATCATGATGAAAAAAAATTGGGTCTTTTTTACATCTACATAATCTGCTGAAGCAGTTTTTTTTTTGTCTAAAATGACGGTTATTTTACATCTACACCATGCTCTTATGTACCATCTTATTGGCTCGGCACCAGATTGGGTGAACATAATTAGCTGAATTACACGACTAGGTCTGGAACGTATTTCGTATGGGACTCTCACAGACTTCACGACGTCATAATATAGCTGTACTGCGACAAGGATTTGGATAAGGGAATCCTTCTGCTGGACTACTGCCTGGCTTGATTCCGACCGAGCTACAAAAATGCCTAGTTGCTGCAGCAGTCATAGGATTACAGTATGCTCACTATGCCACGACTCTGCTGGTATAATTACCAGAAAAGCATCTGCAGTTATCTCTATCTAACAATCCATGATCATCGCAACTTGAGCCGTCGTTCTAGTACGTACCTGTCATTCTTTCGGGCATTTCGCCTCCTTTTTTTTTCACATCAAACTCAACAGAGCACTTTATCTCGTCGGAAACAAAACACTTACTTTTACAACACATTATTTACACTAGAAACAAACTCCACATAAGAACAAGGAGATTCCAACATTCCACGCAACTGATTAACAATATCTACGAGAACCAACCTGAGGTTGGGTGGTTAGGAGGGTGGTTGTACCCCCAGCCCACCAGAGTTCAAATCCCAGATTTAACATCTGTGTGTCTCATAAAGGCGGAATATTCATTCAGTGGGAGGCGACGTTCCCGTCGACAGCGAGGCGCCTGTGGTGACTTCATTAATTTCAAGATCCAATCCGCCGGCTCAGTCTTCCGGAGATGCTCATAGGGGTAGGGTGTGCGTGTGTGCGTTCATAGGGGTGAGTGTATGCGCATGTATGTGAGCGTCTGCGTTTGTACTGTGTTTCTCAAAAAAAAAAAGATCAGTTGAAACATCACTTGCAAGTAAAACATCTCAGTTGCAACCACAATTAATTACAACTAAAAAATCAAAACTACAACATTTTTTTGCAGTTTAAAGAACGCATAAATCGCAATGTAAATCCGTCGATTTCGAATTTCACTGAAGACCAAGTTAGTTCTCAAATAATTGAGAACTAGTAATTCCAAAAATAAATTGTTTCATTTAAATACTCCATCCGTTTCAAAAAATAGTTATTTAACTTTTTTGAATATAGATGTATCTATAAGTAAAATATAGCTATAATCTCTGTAAACAACGTTAAACAGTTTTTTTTATAGGGATGTGTAGATATCCGAGCACGTGTTTCGTATGGGAACTTAATACTAGAGGACGTTATAGCTGTACCGCAGCATGGATTTGGGTAAATGAATCTTTCTGCTAGACTGCTTGGTTTGATTGTCACCCATCGATCTGCAAAAATGACTAGTTGTTGATTAGTATCTTGATTACGACTGTACGGATATAATTAGAAGAAAAGCATATGTAATTATCTCTATCTAACAATCAATGATCATAGCAACTTGATGGCAAGCCATCGTTCTAGTACGTACCTGTCATTCTTTCAGTCTCCAAATGCAGCCGGAGCAGAGCACTTCAGCATTTTTCGTCGTATATACTAGGTCAACATAGCACTTTACCTTCTCAAAAACGCAACACTTAGTTTTGTAACACATTATGTTTCTCCATAATCCTCAATTCACTGTAAACAAAGTCCACACAAAACAGCGAAGTTCCAACTCGTAATTACCAACCAAAAGATAGTTGTCGTTTTTTTTGGAGCCGACGGAGGCATATTCTTTCGTAGGCAGGAGCTCGCCACCGTGGACGCTTCGTTTACGCTCGCATCCCCTGAGTAGAAGTCTTCGGTGATTCAGGAAGAACATCTCTATAGTTGTTTCTCCTCATGGCAGTCCCAGCGAGTCGTCGTTGCATGTTATGTCAGCTATCTCTGAGAGCGAGCTCATTGACGGGATCTTGGCTCCGGTAATTCAGATCACGCCAGAGCTACATGAGTAGTGTGAGAATTCGTCTGTGGTGTTTCCGTTGGTGCTGGGCTCGACTGTGGTTTCTCCGCCGAGTCAGGCACTTGGCTTTGAAAAGAGCGGTGATGTTGACGATGCCTGGCAGGCATGTGGTTTCTCTTGGTGATGAGGTCGTTAAGTTAAGACTATTGGCAACGGTGCCCGGTGCTGTCGTCGCTAGAGAGATTTGCGATTTTCTCGCCACCTTAGCTACTGCCTACCCTAATTCCGCAATTGATTGATGGCATGTCTTTGTCGACGTGGTGTTGGAGTGTCATGTTTGGAGTGTTCGTTCGTGTCGCCTTGTGGTCTCATGTTGGCTAGAGTTTGTGCGGCATTGTAGTTCGGGTCCGTGTTAGGCTTGGTGGGTGTGTGGGTGTGCTGTTTCTGTGGACTTGATGTTGTTATTGTGGGTTTTCGTTCAGTTTTCTCCTAAAAACTTAACACTCTCTTCTTAATTAATTTTACCTCCATTTAAAAAAGTATACTATAAAAGCAATTCGGTGTAGTCATAAAAGTGACACCAAAAAAAATCACGTTATCCTTGAGAGATTAGAACACCTAGAGTGAACCATGGGATGGCATGAAGAGGGCAAATCTATATCAACATAGTAGTACTTACATTTCACAATCAATGGGACTCTAGAGTATTTGGCAGTTATTTAATAATAGCTTGCAATTCACCGCAAAATTAAATGATTCATCATACATGTGATTTTTTACCTATCAAGGTATTTGCGGTAGAGAATCTTAGATTTAGAGTTACATGGTTGAACAATATTTGAAATATTTCCATGAACATAATCAGCATGACAAAGACAATGCCCTCGCATTTGCGAGGGCCACCTTGCTAGTTTTGTAGAAAGTACATCGACCGCGAACAATATGGAAGAAAGGGAAATACCCAGTTCAATATTCGGAGTATTACATCTCATGGATCACATAAGATTAACACATAAATCAACCAACGGAAAATAATAAGCATTACGAGGCTAAACATACTTCAATGTACTAGTATGCCACCAACCAGCCTTGTTGTAGATATCCTAAGTGACCGTCAGCACACAATTACATCTAGTATCCATAAGTTCATGCTGATCATGCGTGAGCGGTCCAGATCAAAGCTAGGTCCAGTGCATAGCCATGCAGGTAACCTGCAAACATTTTCTAGCAGTTGTGTTGCTAAAAATTATATTGTCCCCACATCTCCCTATTGGCAACATGAAACTGAAACCCCAATGTGTATTCTAGCTTTAGTATTCTTGTCCATTCTTTTTAACCAGTAATATATTCGTAATATTGGCCGGAGAGAAATATTACTACCTCCGTTCTAAAATAATGAATCAGTTTTATCTAGATACGAGTGTATCTAGACATATTTTATTTAGTAGAAACATCCATATTAAAAAAAAGTTGAGATACATATTTTTAGACAGAGACAATATGTAAAGTAAACAATGCGTCAAATAAGCTTCGCAAACGGACATGAGAGAAACAAATGCTGAATGTTTTCCTCAGAATCAAGAAACAACAGTTTTTAATCCCGTCACATTTACGCTTAGCAATGTTATCCTTTGTAAGTAAGAGTTTTCAATGCAGAAATTCAATTTGGCTCCCGGATGCATATGCTCCTTCTACCAAAAAATTATATTTCGGCATGTTGAAAATTTTTGACAAAAAAATTCTACATGTACATCTCCATAATATATGTGTGTTCATCAAGTTTCGCGAGAAACCAATATTTTGTTTGGTCTGTAGAAAAGAGAAAATTTATTTTCTGAAAAGCCTTATTTTTAGCGTTGAATTTTGTTTTTTTACACACGCCACACGACAAGTTGATTTTTCATGAAACGACTTTGTGAGCGCGTAGCACGTGAAGATGTACGTGAGAATTTTTCATTTCAACTTTTACATTTTTCAAAATATGTGTAACATGCATTTCAAAATAAATAGAGAGAGCATATGATCCCATCTGCCAAAACACCACTCCTTTTTCAATGGAGGAATCACATGAATATTTTAATCTTAAGTGGAACTTGTAACTTATATAAGTATTTTTGTGTCGTCTAACATTTCACAAAATTTCGAGTCCCTATTTCCAGTTCACTAGGTACTCTCATACGGTCCTAGCACTGATGTGCCGTACGTAATACTCCGTAGAATGAATGAGACAACAATCACATCTACTAGCTACTCCCTCCGTTCTCTTTTAATTGACTCAGATTTAGTATAATTTTGTATTAAATTTGAGTCAATTAAAAAAGAACGGAGGGAGTAGAAGATTCGCAAGAGTCTGCTGTCTGCATGCATGCATTCTACGTGATCTAGGTGGCGAACGCCACGGCGGTCGCTTTCCCTCGCCGATGGAGTCCATAACTCCATGGCTCGCGCACCCGCCAGTTGCATGGCCTTCAATACTGGCAACGACGCGGAGCGGTACGCTTGCCCCCGGAGACCGCCAACTACCAAAGTAAGAAAGAACAGGAAAGCAGCACGCATCAGCTGAAACGAAACGACAGGAACGAAGCCAGGACAAATCTCCATCGATCTGGATATGCCTAGCAGCGTGTGCAAACC
Source organism: Lolium rigidum (assembly GCF_022539505.1). Taxonomy (NCBI): domain Eukaryota; kingdom Viridiplantae; phylum Streptophyta; class Magnoliopsida; order Poales; family Poaceae; genus Lolium; species Lolium rigidum. The sequence goes on from NC_061508.1 coordinate 300,810,734, forward strand.
AATTGGGACCTTGCGCACATATTTGTGGCAAAATGAAGGACCCGGCCGGGACCTTGTGCGTGCGGTATTGGTTCGGTTGGTTTCGTATCACCATCACTGACGAGTTATTGTGCAGTTAGCTAAGGGGACGATCGACATGATTGTGTCTTGTTCTTCGCGCGCGTGTGTACGTATCAACCGCCCGGTCTGCGTGAGCTACACGGACAGTGCAATAGGGAAAAATTGAAAATGAAACCCAGTAGCATGTGGTCACGAGTTAGGTAAATTATCTTTTCGTTGCAAAGTATGTGAAAATTGTGTACATTGGGGAGGCTCCATGGAGACAAAATCTCCCGCCGCCGGTGTAATTGCAAAGGTCCTATTCATCGACCTTAGAGGCGCGACAAACCCCTCCTGCCTATTCACCGACCACTTAATGGGCCACAGTATTGCGGCCATTAATTTGTGAGTTTTTACCATCAATTTTTCAATATTTGTTTTAAAAATAGAAATAAAAAATATTATATTTCTTTTTCAAAATATTAAATCAGTGCAATATGGACTAATGATGAAAATACTTTTTTGAACGTATGGATGTTTGTTTAATTCAGTACAAAACAGGTAGACCTTTTTTTAGTCACAAATATTTTTTGAACCCCAAAAACATGTTTTCGAACCATATGAACAAATTATTTTGAACGGGGATTATTTTTAGAATCCCATGAAAATATATTTTCAACACATCATTTTTTTGAACCTTGTAAACATTATTTTTGGGACCATAAACGCGTTTTTAACCCCTCACCATTTATCACATTAATGAACATTGTGTTCTACCAAAAATAGGCCTTTTCGAGTTCTTGGGCTAGGAATTGGAGCCTAGTCCTGACCAAGCTAAGCTCAAGTTAGGCAGGGCCGGCCCTAGGGGGTGCGGGAGGGGCGGCCGCCCCGGGCCCTCGAAAGAGAGGGGGCCCAGCCTAGATATGTGTGAGCAGCAAAGCAGTCACCCGAGGCGCCATTAACGTACTCGAGTTTTTCTGCATCTTCATGAAGAAGAAAGGCGAAGCATTTAGAGAGACAAAGCTCGGGCCGTTCTTTCTTCTACTGCTTCGCGAACTGGGCCTGGGTCCTTTTTCTCTCAACATCGGAATGTTAAGTGGCTGTGGGCCACATCAGGCTTGAGCAGGGACCGCATAGGTCCAGGAAGAATCATTTTATTTTAGTTTTCAAATATGAAATTAACGACCAACTAATGTATACTTAGTAGCATGCTTTTCATCCCCTCAAAAAAAGTAGCACGTTTGCTCAAAAGGAACTTAGTAGCATGTAAAGAAAAAAAAGGGTGCTTGTAGTGTTAAAAACACTTATTATGATTTCATGAATTTTCTAAAAGGTTTATTACTTGATTATTCTATTAGCCTTTTCAGTTTGAAGTAGATTGCTCTATATTTATATAGTATAATTATGTAATTGATTTTTAAATCCAACTCGTTAGTTTTAATGAAGTTCGTATTGATTGATTGTAGTTGTTACTACTTGCCTGATTATGCAATTTTTGCCACATAATTTCCTCTTCAAGCTATCTGTTTAACCATACAAAAATATAGTCTATCCTTTGCCAAGCGCGAGAGCAAGTTTGGCTTATTGTACAGTAAATGCAATTTGGCTTGACCATTCTAGAGACTGACAATTTCCATCTAGATTTTTGTCATGACTGCGAAGATAAAATGACATTCATATGCTGACAATTTTTCTGAATAGTCGAATTATTGGAAGAAAAATGAGAAGAAACACCAAGTGAAACAAAAAGAAACTATCATACTGGATAGGTGCACATTCCTACAACACCAAAAAACATTTCGCGTGCATTACGAAAACACTACATGCGGATTCAAATCCTAAAGGATTTTAAATGCAATGCCTCTTCTTTTTCCCACTAGAGCTAGAAAAAAGATTTGTGGCCCATCAAGAAAAAAAAGCGCACAATTCTAATCTTACCTCCATGGATCATTTTTGTCTAAAAAAAGCCTCAATCAACAACAAATAGAGTTGACCGATCTTAAATAATAACTATAACATGTATTCAATTTTATACAATATTATATTTTCTTAAGGGCCCGTTTTCTAGTTTTCGTCCCGGGCCCTACAAACCTTAGGACCGGGCCTGAAGTTAGGCAGGGCTAACTAGGATCAATGCATGTAGTAGCACATGCACGTTCCTGACCATTTTGTTATTGCATTTTGAAAAAAAAAACAATTCTAAACTTTTATGAAGAAAAACAAGCACAACACACACACGCACGCTCGCGCACACACATAAACACGACAACAACGGTCTACTTAGCAACATGGTCCAGAAGTTTCAATATTGGAGCCCATATGTTAGGCCCGTTATCATTTCCACCTCATCAAATACAAATATGGCACATGCTGACACAGTTAAAAAAATATGAACCCTTGCTTGAATACCAAGATGGAGACGCAACCGATAAACCAAAGATGCCAAATGGGTCAAGTTCTACATCCACGAGGGTTGAAACATTGAAGGTGAGTAGAAGGAAACATATTGCTTGATCCTAGAACCTAATTAGCAACCCCATTAGCATTAGATGTAGCTTTGGATATAGTTTAGTTTGCAAATTGTTCTTTCTGGATTTTTATTTGCTCAGACTTACCTCATTTTACCGAGGAGGTTCTGAAGATCTTTTGTATGAACCAAAGTTGTAATTATATAGTCATGCCTTGGACCTACGATGTTTTTGCTAAACACCACTCCAAGTGATGTAATACTGGTGGAACTCCACCAGTGTTTCATTAGTGTTATGCCAATGATTTGCGTACTTCATACAATGTTATGCTCGGTCACCACAACGGCATGCTATGGAGGGGATAATGTCGCAACACACTACATTAGTGTCCTCGAGTTCCGACCTGGTGTGGCTTCGTCGGGGAACTTGCGTGTTTTGTGTTGTCTTTGTCTAGCCGGAGTTGGGATAATATCTAGAGCTGATATCGAGCTTTTCTTGTAACGCTTTTTGTTTCTCTTTTTAAGAATATTCTTGTAAGAGCTGATTGTTATGCCAATGATTTGCGTACCTCATACAATGTTATGCTCGGTCACCACTACGGCGTGCTATGGAGGGGATGATGTCGCGGCGCACTAGTGTCCTCGAGTTCCGACCTGGTGCGGCTTCATCGGGGAACTTGCGTGTTTTGTGTTGTCTTTGTCTACCCGGAGTTGGGATTATATCCATAGCTGATATGGAGCTTTTCTTGTAACGCTTTTTATTTCTCTTTTTAAGAATGTTCTCGTAAGAGCTGATTTTAGATAATATATATGGTCTTAGACCTTTTCCACAAAAAAAAGAGTAACCCCCTTCGACCCAAAATAAATATTGATGACTTAGTACAAATTATATGTTAGATTAGTACAAAATCTCTAACACGAGGAACTAGCGAACATGTTCTTCGGAAATCGTCTAAGTTCAAAAGCTGCAACATTGAGTAGGACCTTTTGAAAACACACGCCAATGCCTATAGCTGGGCCTGAGGCCCTCAGCCCACGGCTTCGTCATTTAATCATTTTGGCGCGATACCCGAGGAACGAACCAAAGCCTGTCGCCATTTACTCCGCTGTGGACTCCGGTCAGTCCCACTCCCCTCCCAAATCCCTCACCAATGTCTGCTCCAATCCCGTCCGATTCGGGAGTTCCGGCCACCACGGAGATGGAGGACGCGGCGGCTGGAGGCGCTGACGGCGCAGTGACCATGCCACCGCCGGCGCCGACCTGCCCCGTCTGTATGGAGCCTTGGACCTGCAACGGCGACCACCGCATCTGGTGAGGGAGACTGTCTCGTCTGTGTTTATGTTTACCATTGGTGTTTACTGCTGAGCCAGCTGCTCCATATATTGTGCTCAAGTTTAGAATATGGCCTGAATATGCGCTATTCACTGTGGCACCGAGAAAATATGTGGGATTTCTTATTGTGCGCGTGTACGTGTTAGATTCCTAGTTAACTGGCACGCAATTAGTATCTCTCCATGATGTGGCTGGAAATTGTTTATCATAGAATGTACAGTAGTGTTGATCAAACCCTGATGCCTCCATTTACTTCAGTTAGTTCAGTTATTAGTAGTCTGAACCCATAGGGGTTAATTTGTTTAGACACTTTTTGGTTCAGTTAGCGATTTTTTCAGTTACTTTCTGTTATCATCTAGCCGGGCGAATACGCAGTCTGTGCGATCCATCATCGTAGGAGGGCCACGGTGCACGCCTCAGATCATTGGATGGCACTATCCTGCTGGGGTAAAACACCACGTCCAAATCTCTGAATAAATAGCAAGGAAGAACAGAAAAGCAGTAATGTTTTACACTGCGCGGAAAAAAAACGTCCGTCTCTCGTTAGCTTTTATTTTGTCTGTGAATTCAGAGAGAGGGAGAGAAACAAAAGTAGTGCATTGTCTTTTACAATGCACCAATTGCTGCGAGTGTTAGTGTGTTGCCAATCCTCTATTTATAAGTGAGAGCTGCTTGCTTCCTGGTAAGAAACAGGTTGAGGTTTAATATAGTTAATACTTTTATTTAATTTTGCAACCGTTCACTATGCTATAGGCTATCTGCACAGCAGTAATGCTTTCTGTCTCAATTTCTAGTCACAAATTTAAGGTCTGGTGAAGATTTTTTTTTCCAATGCAACAACTTTGCGGCCAATGTTCCAGGTATTTTATTTTATTTATTTGGAAAATTTTCTTCTGTCCTCGTAAGAGACAGGTTGTTTTTTAGTAATAGATAAGACTTACATTTAATCGTGCAACCATTCACTAGGTTACAAGTTATCCATAACATAAGCACTAATAAATTGGTTAGCAATTCCTTTCGTCACAACATCAACTCTAGTAGTTTTCGGGTGATTATCAGTAGGAGTGGTGATCACAAAAGGATAAGAGAGGTTGCAGTTTTAGAGGTGCCAAGGAGGTGGCAGTGGGTGGTAGCAAAGTGGAGGCTGTTGACGGAGGTGCTTATCACATCTTATGATGATACCAACCAATTTTTTTTTTTTTTTTGAGGCATAACTATGTTTATTTTTTCATGAATGATCCGTTTATGCATTTGTTGTGTTTGAACTCTGAACTATGGGGCTGGTGATTTTCTTTTACCATTGATCATCTCCTATCTGCCACAGTTGCATTCCTTGCGGACATGTGTATGGCAGGTCGTGCCTAGTGAAGTGGCTGCATCGTTGCGGTGATGACACTGCGAAGGTACCATGCATGAATTGTTGTGTATACATGCAGTATTTGAGTTTAATCTTGAACTTATCCCTATTTTTTTCCTAGTGCCCTCAGTGTGGTGAACAATTTGAAGACAAGCTTATTATAAACCTCTACGCGCCAGGAAATCTGTGGGACGGTTGCTGCCGCTTAGAGGTTATGTCTGTACTTCTGGCGTACTTGTATATACGTGCCAAATTATGAATCGTTGCTTTTTAAGCATCTTGATCGATAGGAACAACATAAAGTTTTCCAGTTAAAATAAATAAATATAGTTTCACTTTTTCCGTGGAGCAACACGGAATAGTAGTTATCTCTATCACAACTCCACAACATAGCTTACCATTGTTAGAGAAAAACCGTCAAAACAGTACAGACAATGGTTGTTTCTCTTATATCTAAACCATAAAATGCTTGCCCACACATTACATGCTGGGTTGTCTTTTTTGTTTGCTCTCATTCACCTGACCAACAATCTGATGTGGTATAGGTAGCAGACAGATAATACCCACACTGTCAGAGATAATCATACCCAGCATTAATGGAATTGATTGACCTGCTCGTGTTGATACACTCTCATGTCGTCGAGTCATATAGCTGTCCTGTTTTTCATCAGTGGTCAGACGTCTAATAATTGGAAGTGTTGATTACTTACACGTGAATCAATGGAAATTAATTGAAAAGTAAGGTCGTTGTCTATATTGTCGAAGATGTTTCTTTAATGATGCATGCTGAATTCTTATTACATCTCACAATTTTTTCTCCAACAACCCACGGTTGCAGGAGTTAAAAGCCCATTACGAGTCTAAGATTCATGAGACGAATAGACATTGGGAAACTGCGATGGATGAGTACATGGAAAAATCTCTGTCTACTGAGAAGTTGAGGGCAGATTTGATCAGACAATGTATAGAACTGAAGGAACAACTTTCTAAGGAGATTGCAGAATTTCAAGACAAGATAAGGGTAGAAATGGAGTCTTTGAATGGTCAGGTGTTGCAAATGGTAGATCAGATAGTGAGAATGTGGAACGAACAAAACACAACGGCTAACGCTAATTTGGCGACAATGAAGGAGCAGATGAAGAAGATGGCTGAAGAAGAGAATGCAACGGCAACGGAACTGATAGATTTCGTTGAGCGGAGTTCCCCTGGATTGTCACTGTTCTCCAACCCGCATGCTCCTGCATCTGCCTTTGCTCCTGGTCCCCTGGATTCTCAGAACAACACAGGGTGGCGCAGGAGTCACACTGATCAACTGCCACCAATTCCAGTACTGGCTCGTCCTACTGATGCTGCGAAGGGGCCACACGGAGGGACCTGATATGCATACTGATAGAATCCATGGAGCAGACATGGCCATCCACTCTGACCCAATTCCTGAACTTGCCGATGCTGATGGATGGTTATAGCTCTTTATCTTCTCCTGCGTATTGTACTCTAGATCTAATTGTTGCTGCTGGCTTGTTCATCTCTTCTCATTGTCAACATCACTAATCATGTGGAACTCAATGCATTAGGTTCACTACTTATAATGAATATGCGCCTCACCCTATCAAACCTATATTTTACCGATGATCTTGTCTTTCTAATGGAGGTTGATTGCCCCTCAATGCTTGTTTCAACTAGTTTAGTTGCAGCAAACTAGTAAGTATTCCACACCGGCAGCACCAACTGAGGCCATGTTAAACTATTTTCCAAGTAATGCACACCAGAAAAAGACCATGTGAAATGGAGCATTGCTGTGGGTAGTGCCGCTGCCCAACGCCGAGACATCGCTGCCTTTCGTGCGCCTGGGGGTCCGATGAGCTGCCATTGTTGTTGGTAAAGTAGGCAACCTGAAGTGGGAACATGACGCAGGCGATTATTTTTGTAGAAGATGCAGAACCTTGCTCCGGCCATCACCGGAGTTTCCGGTTCTGACTTTCGCCCAGCCAAGCGCCAAGGGCGCATTTGGTTGTCTGCATCCCCTTGACTCGCATCGGACCAGCAATTTTCGGCCCGTTTGGTGCCTGGGCTGAACCTCGTTCTTGCACGAACCGCTTCTCAAAGCAGTGTCGGACTAGGTCCTAGAGGAACGCCCGGTTCGGCAGTTTCCAGCGGTGTAGGCAAATCTCCACGCCCGCTGATGCAAAATGAAATCTTCGGCGGAGAAGAGAATGGAGATGACGGGAGCTGCGGCGCGCATCGGTGAAAAGCGGAAAGGGGGCGGGAAGGATTCCGTCACCTCTCGCCGCGCCCCATGGCATATTTCTACCCCCTCCTCCACTGTCCCCCCAAATTTCGAGCGCCTCCTCCCGTCGGCAAGCAGGTAAGAGGCGCACGCATCTCCGATCGGCGATGGTTGGAGCGGCGGTGGCGGCGGCGGCGAGTACATCTGGGCTGCTTCATCTACTTCCTGGTCCAGCGCATCTTCACCTCCGGTGATGACTGTAAGCCATCCCTTATCCCCGTACCGTGGTAATGTTTAGATCTAGGTTAGGAGTAGTCAGATCTTGCCTAGGGTTTGGTCTTGTAGCAGGGGTTAGTTTGGATTGTCATGACCTATCATGATCTAGCTACGACTCGATATTTCGGTATGCTACTGCCATGATCTTGCCTAGGATTTGTTCTTGTAGCAGGGGTTAGTCCAAAATGTGCTCACCTGCCATGATCTTGCAAAGGTTTGTGCTATTCACCGTTGCAATGAACTGCTTGTCTGATTTAGAATGATTGTTGGTATGGTTTGTGCTATTCACAGTTGCAATTGTCTGATTTAGGTTGTACTACGATGTGTGAGGACTCTTTCTACGATGATTTTAGCCAGGCGCTTGTCTGCGGTGGGGACTCTCAGATCCCTTCGCAAGTTCCCGATTCGCAACCCACGTATGAGTCCAAGGTCACCCCTTTGCTTGTGTCTGACCAGGTGGCTCAGGTAGCGGACGAGGTGGCGGCTAGGCTGGCCACCACTAAGAAGAACAAGAACCGCAGGGAAGCGGAGAGGGCCTTGAAGACCGGGCAGGAAAGGAATGCCACCATGAAATGGCTTCCATTCATGTCCTCTGGCTCGAATGCTGACAAGCCCGGCGAAGCGCCTGAGAAGCCGACCGCCGGCAAGAGGAAGAGAGGTGCCTTCGCCGATGACGAGCTGGTGGCCTTCACCAACATGACTGTTGCTGTGAAGGACGTCGCACAGGCCATCAGGGACAACAAGCCCACGGACATGCACCCTGACCTGTACAATGCGGTCATGGACATGCTTGGCTTCACCGAGGATGATCTGATGGCCGCCCTCAGCCGCCTCGTCGACCACAAGGCCGAGGGATTCAGCTTCGTCGGCATGATCGAGCTACACCGCGTACTCTGGCTGAGGAACTACCTTGGCAAGTACCACGGCAAGGTGTAGTGGTGCCCTTGAGGGGGTGGTTTAGGGATGCATGCATGGAGATGGTGGTGATGATGATGTATATTGTGGCAGTAGCTAGGATGAAAAACATTTGATGGCCCCCTTTTGTAAGTATGATAAGGTGGTATATACTAACCCCTCAGGTGATGGTAAACTTTGCGGTGTTAGGATCAGACACCCACTTTTGTTGTGGTGGTAGGATGACACCATGATAGTGTAGGATGAACTTCAGGTCGACTTTTGGGATGATCATGCATGCCCCTGTTAGTTTAAGATTTGCTGTCAACACTTCTCTTGTTCTATTGCTCTTTTCGAATTGCTTCATTGTTGTGATCGCTAACTTCTTCTTATGCCATGCTAGTGGTATGTGGTGTTTCGCGGGCAGGTTCGAGGAATCTACAGAGTCTATCAAGATCAGGTCAATAGCTACTCCAATAACAGCTATCGAGGATATGCAACATTGGAGGAGGCACAGCAAGAGTACCTCACCTTTCTGGAAGAGGAGCTCCTGGAAGATCATGCCATCGATGATGCAGTGCCATTAGCACAGCTGCCGCCAGAGGAAGTACATGCTCTACAAGGAGCATCACCGGAGGTACGTCCCAGCCGGGTTAAAGATTACATCATCGCCTTCCTCATCGTGGTGATCGTGAGGATCGTGTTCTTCTGAGTGGTCTATGATCTTATGTAATATGCCATGACATGGTAATCTCACCCTATTTAAATTATGGTAAGGATATGGAACTATGATTTCAGCAACCAAACAACTGATTCCTATTTTCCTGCGTGCAAGATGGGCTGGAAACGGGCAACCAAACGATGGGACCTGGGTTCCTTCTCCGGCGCGCAAAAGACCGCACAGGCTACCAACCGACCCGCCAAAAGTGGCCCATGGCCCGTTCGCGACGCGCAATGGCTCCCATCTTGCTGGCAGAGTCATGCAGGAATTCAGCCCAGGGCAACCAAACGCGCCCCAAGTGACTGACCAAGAACACAATTTCCAGTGTGGAGACAGATAGAAAAGTTGAATTAAACATGTTTTTTTTCAAGGACCGGCAACCAAAACACAGTATTGAGAAAGATAGAAAGTTGAATTAAACGTTTTTTTTTCAAACTTGTCATTTTTCGTCAAGACACAGAAAGGTTTTTTTTTATTTACAGACAGACACTGGTAGAAAAACGGCAATTGGTCGCGGTTCGCAACTGCCAATTATGCGCGACTAAAGGCCCCCCCCCCTTTAGTCGCGGTTCCTTACGAACCGCGACTAAAGGCCCGTCCACGTGGGCGGCAGGCGAGCGCCAGGGCGGAGGACCTTTAGTCGCGGTTCTTCTGGCCAACCGCGACTAAAGGCCTCCGCAGGTTTAGGGTTTTAGCCCCCCCCCCCCCCAACCTGGTTTCTTTTTAATTTGTATTGTTTTATTTCTTTTGGGTTTTAATTTTGAAGGAGTTTCACATATTCTACGGTACTACATATATGCATGCATATGAATGTACAATTTCAAACAAATTTGAAATTAGAACCAAAAAGAATTCAAGAGGAATATACAATATATATTCAATATCGGATGACCATATACAATTTTGAACAAGTTTCCATACATAATTTAGTGCATATGAAGTTCTACGTCATCTACATAGTGTTCTCCTCTAGGATCGATGACTTCCCTCGCGAACCATCCAGCTAGTTCCTCTTGAAGTGGTCGGAAGCGAGCTTCTGGACTAAGCGTCTTCCGGAGGTTATTCCTCTTGATGTTGATCTCAGACGACTGGTCCCGCTCATTGGTGTATCTTCGGATCCTCTCACAAACATAGTATCCACATAGATTGGTCCCCGGTGGCTGAATATCCCCGGTCCCGAGCACTCGCCCTTCTAAATTGTAGCTCTTTTTTGAATTCACCGACCTTTTCATCTACGAACCGTCTCCAAACCCTACGAGGCAAAGAAAATTAAATGAACAAGAGAGTTATTAATTAGTTACTTGATATTAGGAAATGATGAACGAAATAGGCCGATCGATATAGAGCGCAAATGAATGAAAACAATTACTTTTGCATCATTTTTCTCATGTCGGCCCAAAGCACCGCATCCATATTCAGAGAGTCGTGGACGAGAACTGTGGAGGTGTGAAATTGAATTACCATCAGAATCCAGTGGAACCTGCGGACACGATACATGCACAGTCATGCATAACTCATCGATTAGCCACATACCATGCATGGAGTAAACAAAAGAGAATGTGCTCAAGACAGAAACACTCACCCAAAATGGTAAGGAAATAGAATATCACTTTTGAGTTCCTGTTTTCTAAAAAACCGCCACAGGTCTTCCTCCACGTCGGCGGGGTGGTGTTCTAACACATATGAATTAACGATGTGTGGGTCAATGAACCCAACATCATGGATGTTCCTTATTCGCATTTCCCGCTTCTTCATTCTGCATAATAGCGTACACAACAAGATAGTTAGGACAATATATATATATATATATATATATATATATATATATATATATATATATATATATATATATATAGGACATATTTATACTACACCCGGGTGTAGTTACACCCGTGCGTGTTTCTCATAATCTAGAGAGTATCTAGCATACCGGATAGTATGTACATGTAGTATGAAGTATATAAAACTATTTTAAAAGTATATATACTACTTTGTAGGTAGTATATACATTTTTTTACATAGACTCATTTTTTACGTACAAATATGCATGTATTTCGGATATATAATGCAAACTATGGGTTCACTTAATTTTTTTTCACCAAAGTTGGTATGGAGTATCTTAGATATAGTGTACGAATATACTCAAACTGATAAAGTATGTTATATACTTCCGTATGGTAGTATATGAGACGTGGGTGTAGTTACACCCAGGAGTAGGAAGTATTTATCCTATATATATATATATATATATATATATATATATATATATATATATATATATATATATATAGGGTTACACTATTTTGCAACCGGTGCTCAAAATATTATTCTGAGCACCAACGGACACTATAAGAAGCTGCGCACTGCAAAATACCCGAACCAAACAGCGCGAGAAACAAAATAGAATAATCCCCACCCCTATCCATTTTCTTCCCCACGACCTGAGTTCCCGGAGAAACCAACCTACCGTCGGCCACCATGGGGCCGTCCTCGCCGCTGGTCGGGCCGTCCCCATCCTCCCCGCCTGCCGCCTCCGTCCTCGCAGCCAACCAGGGCGCGCCGCCGGCCGGGACGTCCCCATCCTCCCCGCCTGCCGTCGTCGTCCTCACAGCCAGCCGTGGCGCGCCGCCGGCCGGGGCCTAACGCCGCCATACCGTACTTCCTTCCGCCGCTTCCGCCGGCGGTGGCCGGACTTCCTTCCTTCCATCCGCCTCCGTCGACCATTCTTCCTTACGCCGCCGCCGAGCGGCCGTCCTTCCGCTGCCGGTGGCCTAGCCCCGCTTCCGTTTGCATCCTCGAATTCCCCAGCCCCGAGCGCCCACCCAGCGCCTCCCGACCCAACTACCGGCGGCGACCCCGCCCCTCCAGAATCCCTTCGCCGCCGGTGACCCCGTTCTTCTGCAGGCGTGCGCGCTCCCTGCGCTGCTTCTGTCGCCCTCTAATTGTTTGATGTTATGTCCGTTAGTTTGGAATCAATTTGCTTTTAAGATTTTCCCCCAAATCCAAGGTGCATTACGGCTAGTAATAAAGCACAAATTTGTGAATAGAGCAGGCTCGAACTGCACAGATGGTATAATCTGTATTGCCGGGGCGATCTTCCTGTACTGCCGGCGTGAACTCCGTGTAACGCCACCACAGGGTCGCTGCAGGAAGCTCCGCGCACATTGAAGCCGTCAAGCATTCCATTTGCTCTTCGTTTTGGTTCCAGTGATGATCGATGAATCTCGTGTGCGGTGTGCAGTTGCATAGCATAATGGCAAGTACAACGCGGGCTTCCTATTCTCTTTTCTATCTACGACAGTATGGCAGGTCAGTTTTGCTTATACAGGTAGTACACTGTTCCTCAATAGAAGTACTCATAGATACGTATGTGGATTTCAAGTTTGGTGTTCTTCATGGTCAGGACATTTCTTTTTTTCTTTTCGTGTATGTCCCTTTTGTTATGATTCCTACTTGATGCATATTGAATCTCACCAACGTCCACGATGCAGCTGGGCAGTGAAGTTTGGTGTTCTTCATGGTCAGGACATTTCCTTTTCCTTTTTGTGTATGTCCTTTTTGTTCTGATTCCTACTTGATGCATACTGAATCTTGCCGACGTCCACGATGCAGCTGGGCAGGGGCTTCGGCATGACGGCCGTGCGTCAAGCGGTGGCCCGACGACGTACGACAAGGTCGAGGGTCTAAAACACATGGTGCTCACTGGTAGCCCCTACAAAGTTCTGTGTGCATTCCCTTTTTTTCAGTTAGTTGTGCTCACTACCACATACGCATTGAGAAAATGAGAAGTGCATACGTGCTTTATAAAAATATATACTAGAAAACACGAGTATACTACTGGTGCATCCTTCAATTTAGAAGTGCACAAGTAGCCATGAAAACTGCTTAATTAATCTTGTATTAGGAAAGCAACTTGATTGACCCTGGCGGCCTACTCATGTTTACTTTACATTAACTGCTATTTGGCACTGACCTGAACTTGCGATAGGCATCGACTTGTACTTCCCTGTGATTAACTTAAAGGTTAAGCCATAGCTGCAACGAGAGCTGTCCCCGCCGTCGGCCGTGAAATTCTTCAGCTTCCCCTGCCGCCGAGGCTCCAGCTGAAGCTGCACGAATTTGTTGCGCTGCCTAGTTGAATCGACAAGGGCGGCCGCGAGACCGCGCATGAGGCCATTTTTTCTCTCAGTCTCTCCTTTTCTTTTTCTGCGGGCAGTGTACCGAGAAAGTGCTGTTGTGCAGCTGAAATCACGTTTGTAAAGTTAATGTGAATTATTTTCCCCTGCAGTCGGAGTTGTGGGGAAGCTCTCTCCCGAGCCGACACTTTTGTTGATGTTGCTCCTAAACTAAGTTGGTGTACTAGACCGAAGCCCTTGTGAAATAGACACATGTATGTGCACCGTGGTGCATTTTATTTTTCCAATATCAAGGTACATCATTTGTTAAAGAAGTGCATAAGGTTTGGAAAGTACAATCATTCAGCTGATTGTTCCCGACCATGGCAGTCTTCAATTGATTTGGTCCACTGCGTGTTTTTCATGCTTATTTAATACTACCTCCGTCCTAAGGAATAAGGCGCACGCATATTCTAAACGAACTTTGACCGTAAAAGTAGAGCAACAAAATCTTAGTTATATTATATGTAATTAGTATCATTGGATCCATATTGAAAAGCACTTTTTAATGATGTTAGTCTCATACAAACAATTTTTATATATTTGAAGTAATTCCTAGTCAAACGAAAAGCACGTAAAAAGAAGGCGCCTTATTCCTTGAATCGGAGGTAGTAATACCTCCGTCTCGTTTCTCTAGGGGGATGTGCAGCTGTATATAAGCAAGAAGTGCTACCCCTCTTCCACGTGTCCCTTGTCAACAAGATCCACTTACTATAGGAAGTACAACAAAACCGACAAAAGCCAAATGTAGAAAAAACAAAATAACCCCGTCATCCGTGAGGAAGTTCAAATACTTAACGATGAGAAGTAAAACCATTCAACACGGGCACTACAACCACTTATTATAGGAAGTACAAGCAAACCGACAAAATCCTAAAGTAGAAAAAATAATAATCCCTTCATACGCGAGGAAGTTCAAATACTGGACGGTGAGAAGTAAAACCATTCGACACGAGCAGTACAACCACTTATTGTAAGAAGTACAAGAAAACCGATAAAAATCCAACTGTACATGAAAACAAAATAATCTCATCATCCGCGAGGAAGTTCACATACTTAAAGCTAAGAAGTACAACCATTCGACACAAGTAGTACACCCACTTAATATAGGAAGTACAAGAAAATCAGTAAAATCCAAATGTACCAAAAACAAAAAAGTCCATTCATCCGCGGGAAGTACAATCCATGATTCCGAGAAGTACAAGCGTTGATTATAGGAAGTACAAGCACTAACTACGTGAAGTACAAAGTGTTCAAATAAATTTTTATCGGTTTTTATGAACAGTTTCGTGAAACCGTACCAAGAAGTACAACTGTATTGCTCGGGAAGTATAAGCTCATGTCGAGGGAAGTTCAACGCTCTGTTCTTGTGGGGCGGAAATCTATTGCGAAAATTTAATGTAGAAAAAAATCCTATCATCCGCGGGGGAGTTCAAATACTTGACGCTGAGAATTACTACCATTCAACACGAGTAGTACAACCACTTAACATAGTAAGTAAAAAAAACCGACAAGATCTAAATGCACAAAAACAAAATAATCCCATCATCCGCGAGGAAGTTCGAATACTCGATGATGAGAAGTACAACCATTCAACACAGGCAGTACAACCACTTATTTAGGAACTACAAGAAAGCCGATAAAAATCCAAATATACAAAATAATCTCGTCATTCGCGAGGACGTACAAAGACTTAAAGCTAAGAAGTACAATCGTTCGACACAAGAAGTACACCCACTTAATATAGGAAGTACAAAAAACCGACAAAATCCTAATGCACAAAAAATAAAAAATAAAAATCCTCATCCGCGGGAAGTACAATCTGTGATTCCGAGAAGTACAAGCGGCGACTGCAGGAAGTACAAGCGGTAACTACGGGAAGTAGACAGTGTTCAGATAAAATTTATTAATTTTTCTGAACAGCTTCGTGAAACAGCATCAAGAAGTACAACCGCATTGCCCGAGCAGTACAAGCTCATGTCGGCGGAAGTTCAATGCTCTGTTTTTTGCGAGGCGGAAATCTATTGTGAAAATCTCATTGTTTTGTTCACTAACCAACTCAACCATTGCCACCCAAAGCTTTATATGATAGATTATGAGTCTAATTTCATTACCTACAACATTTCACAACAAATAAATGGATCTAATCCATCGAATTCGAGTCATTATCTCGCAAAGTATACCGGAAACATGATTTCAAAACTTCTAAAATTACTTTTATACCGTTTGGATTTGGCAAAAATGGTAGATACAAAAAAGATGCGCCCTTTCGACACCTTTCCAACCGTATATCATTTGCATTGTTTCTATATACCGGATGGAAATCGCGGGCAAAATCATTCGGTGCCCGTCACATAAACCGGGCGGACAGTAATTCAAGTTGTTCTCTTAAACCGTAAGGAATCAGAGAAAACAATTGGAATAAGAAAGTTGCGCCTAGTTCATAGCTTTCCAACGCCATATTATTTGCATCATTCCGACAAACGGTTGAAACAAATCATCCAAATTACCATCCGCTCGTTTTTAAGTACGTCCGAATTTCGGTATTTTCAAAATTGTTCAAAAACTGTGAGGATTTTGAAAAAACTTAAAACATGAAAAAGTTGCGCAATTTCATTATCTATCCAACGGTATATCATTTGTACATTTCTGATAAGCGATTCGAAAATCAATCTAAAAATTCGTTTTCTGGCCATATAGAAGCATTTTCGTATTTTCAAAATTAAATTTAAACCGTGCTGAATCTGTGAAAGTTGTGAACATGAAAAAGTTGCGGTTTTTCATTATCTATCCAACGGTATATCATTTGCACATTTCCTCCAAATGGTTGAAAAAATTGTAGTGTAATCAGTAGCTCTGAAGAAAATGGGAAGTTCTAGTAAGATCCGACAGAAAGGTCAACCCTCTTATCCAGGAAGTTCAACCTTGTGTCCAGAGAAGTACAAGTCGGTGCTCAGAATATTATTCTGCAACCGGTTGCAGAATAGTGCTGGTATATATATATATATATATATATATATATATATATATATATATATAGAGAAAAGCTTTTCTACTTTGTATCTCCATGGAGGTGGCAATCATCACTCTTGAGGTTGCTTTGAGATTCGTTTTGGTGCCAAGTGCCTCTTCCCCCAACATATGTTTCTTGTGTTTAGATGTGGCTTTAGGTATTTCCTCTTTGGGATGGGTTAGGTCCACACCATGACAACTTTACAGACCTAGGTCTGCCCCCTAGTAGCTCTCTACCCGAGAAAATTTGTGGTGCAACCTCGTTTGCCGTTCCGGTAAGTGCCATTGTTGCATAAGGTGCTGCACCCATATCTGTTTCCCGTTTAGAATCCTCGTGTTGGATGCGGTTTATTCCGTTTTACATCTCCGGTGAGCACTGAGCAGCCCGTTCCCAACCACACCTCCCTCTCCTAAAGTATCCTCTCGAGCTCAAGATCCATCACTGCAGGTCCCGTGGGATCCAGGCCCGGCCGGCGCCATCTCCTCCGGCTAACGGAGTAGCCTCTCCCCTTCACCTCCGCATCGGGGCTCCACCCTAGTCGACGGAGACCGCCAGATCGGGCCTCCACCTGGACCGTCTGCTCCGCTTGTCCCCGGCAGTGGCCGGCGTGACGCTCCCGTCTCTCGGCAATGGCGGGCTCGTCAGTTTCCGCTTTCCCCCCCCCATTTTAGTAATGGATTAGTCACGCAGATGGGGAGATGGAGAGGAAGCTGGTGCTGCTCGTGGTGAGGAGCGGCTACCTCGGCCAGCACGTCCTCGCGGCGCTCGCCTCCTCTACCTTGGCCGCGTTCACCCACCACCGCGAGACGACACCGCGGCAGCTCCGTCAATCTCAGCTCCGGCGTCTGTGCCTTCCTCGTCAATCTCAGCTCCGTCGACGGCCAGCCCATCGCCGCCTCCTTTGGCCAGGTACGGGTCCCCTCCGGCCCTCCGCATTCTCACCACATATCCCGCTCCATCCCCGCCGCGAGCGCCCAATTTCGTCTTGGTCAAATGGTACTGTTCGTCTGTCTATCTATGAATGACATTTTCTTGAACACCTTCGCGAAGTTGCAAGGGGAACAACGAGTGTTTAAACGAGCAGCCACTGTCTGCGATTGAGCAATTATTTGCTGTTGCATAGTTGTGATATCGGTTGGTCTCTGAGAGACAGCACTGGCATTTACTGTTCTGAATTTCTTGTTCGTCTTTGGCACTTTACTTGTCTACTAAGATTCAGTCTAGCACAGTTTAATTAACTGAAATAGATGTCATTTTTGGTTAAGATTTTAGCCGGTCTGCTGCCATGTAGAGTCGTTTTTTTTCTAATCTGACTTGTGTGGTCTCGTGCTAGACATGATGTCAAATCATGTCCTGTCCAGAACTTTGAGCTTTAATCTTCTTCTTGGAAAGCTTTTCCTCATAGCTCGGTGGTTGATTGAATTGTGAGATCAGAGTCTTAGATGTTTGCTTAGCTAAAGATTGATGTCATATAGGTCGGGTCACTTCGCGGACTTTGAGGCTCCATGCACTCGTGCCATGAATTTGTAGAGCATTCTGGATGTATTTGCTGTTTGCTCACTTGCCCTGCATATTTTGAGATGATTGACTTTGTAAGTTAATGTGATTTTGTTGTGCTTGCTTGTTGATGAAAGTAGGTTTCCCTAGCAAGTGTAAATAGGAAAAAAGAATAATGTTAGTACATCAGTTTTTTCTCTCAATTTGAATACATAAACTAGTTCCCCAACATAGTTTCCATAAATATACCAAAGGCATTTTTGGAGCATACCTTTGTTCTAATTTCTAATCCTTTATAGGTTATGGAGGCTCATGGGTAAAAGAATACTTTTCGAAGTATATTTCTTTGTTTTTAAGTTTTCCCATATGCTATATGCTCTCTTACAGCCGTTAAGTATACTAGATTTACAACCATTTATGGAGAGGATGTGACCGACTTACCAGTTGGTGTGAGATAATGAGTTCACTGGTAGCATAAATTGTTCAGAGCACATGATCATGTGTTTAACAAGTTCTATTCGTTTTCCTGCTTAGGTTGACCATGTACTTGTACTTCGAGTTATAAAAAAGTTCTCCTCAAGTTGTAAGCATATAACTGCGAAGGCACCGTTTTGATCTATGCCTAGAACCATGTGTCAAACACACAGGCACCGTTTTAATCTATGCTTAGAACCATTTGTCAAACACACATGCACCCATTGTTGGTCTTTTATACAACGCTCATTGTTGAACAGGACGTGGCCGGTTTCCCTTGTTTTTTAGTTTATTAGCTCCTAAGTGTTTTATTTTTCACACCGAAATACAATACTATCAATATCACATTCTTACCTTTTCGATTATTTTCGCAGATTTTTTCTATAAATGCTACAAATGGAACTACTGATGCATTTCATGTCACCACTATAGGTGAGACATCACAGAAATACGTTACTCTTAATATATTTCACGTGCACCGTTAGATATGCACGGAGCACCCTTCATGCCAATGAATAGGCTCTTTTCTGTTTACCGTAAGGCACTGTTTGTTCAGAATTAATATTGTTTCCTGATCATGGTTTGGTCTCTAAGAATTTGTCTTGATGGATTGGTCTCTAAGAATTTTTCTCTACAGAGGGGTGAGTTCTTTGTCTTGATGGATTTTTGTCTCTACCGAATTTTTAATGTGCATATGAATCAGTCCTTCTCTAGCGGGGCTTGCTGCTACTCCTACTTGCTTGGTGATTAGGCAAATGCTATTGATGTTGGTTTTGTTTGGTGCTTCTATCAGATGGATTAGTCTATTTAACTTTGAATATCGTCATATCCTTCCAACCGCCAACCGCCAACTGCCCGTTTTGATTCTCTGGTGTCATCCTCGTCGTGAAAGACAGCCAGTGACAAGCATTCATACTAAGAAGTAAGAAGTAAGAAGTAAGAAGCGTCAACCATGGCGGGCATGCGCCCCACGAACGCGGTGTAAGAAAGCCAAGGGAGAGAGGGGGAGCTCACTGTGCAGGCGGCGGAGGGCGAGCTCGTTGTTGGGGATGGGAATCGTGGATAGAACCTCTTTTCACTCCGTGTAGAACCGTTGTTTTCTTTTCTCACGCACCTTTCGCTAAGGTGTGTGGCTCTTTTTTATAAATTAATCAGATTCGAGTACATGTACAATTTCCGGACAGTGAAAGAGAAAGAGAAGATGAACGCTAGCCTGCCAGCACATTCTGTTTTTAAATTTGCTTATTACGAGTAGAACTATTACATGGTCTTGGTTATTTTGAGGTCTTGGTTCTAGAAAAAATTTGCACGGCCAGATATCAATAAACATTGTGTCTAAAGTTGTATCCTGCAACATCCAAGGAAGAAAGCTTTCCAGATTACTCATAAAGGAATTCAGGATTAGTGAAGATGCAGAATTAATATGATATTTTTCAGGCATTCCAGTATACGTGTCCACAAGCATACCATACAAGGTTTGTCGCCAATGAGAGTAAGAACACGCGACCTACATATCGCTAGAATCTTACAACTTTGTGGGGGCTGCCTTCTTTTCCGGGAAGACAGAAAGAAAGCAACAGAGGAGTCGATCCTCTAAGCACCTACACAATTTCGTACGGTAGCACAAAGCATCTATCTGGGAAAGGAAACAATACATCATACTTTCTATGCATATCCCGCTAGAATGCCGTTTGATTGTTTCGTGGAGCACAGCTTTTTGTTGCGGACGCGTGACACATGCGAACAAAAATAATCGGACTCTAATTTCTTCACGTGAATTCTGCGTGAGGAAGGGCACAGCTGTACCGCTGATGCCTCGCCATTAAAGCCGTGGCACTAATCGTAGTGAGAAAAATAGGTCCAACACGGGGATGGAAAGTGGTGATCACATGTCTCGAAAGATGTGAAAAGCTGAATCCTATAGGCTAGAGTAGGCCAGGCATATAATGCCAATGCAGTAAAGAGTACCATCTCCAAAAATAGGCATAATCAATGCATAGATCTTGAATGGTGGAAGAAAACGAGGCACTAAATGAGAAGTTCCCGTTACGGTTATGAGAGAGAAGAAGAGGTCCGGCACGGGGAAGGAACCTAACATAAATTAGCTTGAACCCATCACGTGATTCGAAAAAGGTGGTCACATGTGTCGAAAGAGTGGTCACATGTCTCGAAAGATGTGAAAAGCTGAATCCTATAGGCTAGAGTAGGCCAGGCTAGGTTGCCCAAAATGATACATGTGTAAGTGGAAAGGTGCCGGTCCCCCTTGCTATTTTGGATTATAGGTGTGTAGAAACCAAACAAAGTGGATCCTTTTAGGTAAAAAAGTGCGGATCTCAATGCGAATGAGTGGTTCCGATTACACCCTCCACTACATACAAACATAGCAAATCCACACTCTATATATATATATATATATATATAGTGCAGGCAATGAACGAGATGGGCTAGAAATTAATAAATCACTTACAGAACGTAGCAACTGATGATAGATTTGTCGAGCTCGCGCAGATTGAACAGCTGGAACAATTCACTCCGATGAATTGTTATATAGTAATGTTTGAAGTGATGCTCATATCTAACTTCCGCATAAATATAGTCTTTGGCGTTTTTAAGTTTTATCTAACCCTTGTACCAATTTAGCAGACCTTTCATTTGTCGAGGTAGATCCTCTTCTCGCGCAGTGCTCGACGAGAGGGCCATTCTCCACATATGTAAATACTACGTCCTTCATTGGCGCCTCATCAAGGCCTAACAGTGCATGAAGAGTGATACCTAAGTTGGCCGCTTGTTCTCTGGCACTCGTTACAGTCAATCCATGTGCTGCCGCGGCTGCTATGATATCGGGGGCATCCGGACCGGCGGCTTGCACTATGAGCGGGGCGATCGATTGTTTACTTTGTTCCCCGAGCTGGGCAACTTCTTTCCCCTTTCTAATTTTTTCTCGGCCTCCTCCAAGGCTTTCTTCTCCTCGCTTCTCCGCCAACTCTTGGTTCCTCTTGAACGCGAGTGCTTGCCTACGAAGTTCACGTGCATAGTCGTCCAGGCAGATTCTTCGCGGCTTGGGACGGTGTGTTCAAAAATGACTTAGCCCAGCTCTTTTGCTTATCAGAAAATACTTGCTTGGGCTCGGGCTCTCTATTCTTCTTGCATTCCGCCTTCCATTTCTCATAATCGCGAGTTGCGGCCGCGTCGACTTCCTCGGCAGTACGTTCCCAAGGCCTCGTGGGGAGAGGTTTCAGTGATGGCTCCGGTACCTTTGTGGTCTTAGGTACATAAGGGTCCGGGTTGATAGTCCAGGACTGCTTCTGCTTCTTCGCCGGAGGTGGATTGGGGGCGGCGTCGCTTACCCGCCCGGGGCGGACCGGGGGCGGCGGCTGCTTACCCGCCGGAGGTGAATTGGGGGCGGCGTCGGCCCTCGTGAAGGAGGTGTAGGTGAAGCACCACCACCACCACCACCACCGCCACCGCCACCACCATCGTAGGGGGGTGGACTTGTTGGCGCCTCGCCTGGAAACTTGATAAACTTCTTTTGCCATAGAATGAACTGGCGTTTGACATCTCCAAGTCTTCTCGCCCCTTCAGGTGTAGCAATGTCAATGTCCAGGCCCTCAAACCCTTGGACTATGTCCTCCACCGTGACACGAGCATAGCCATCTTGAATGGGGTTGTTGTGGTGGAGTGCTCCAGGTAAACATGGTAAAGCACTCGCCGATGGCTACCTTCATGGACATGTTCCCGATAGGATAATACGGATGACATTCTTTCATCTCCTTTATATCGTCCACGGGGTAGCGAGGAGGCTCCGGTGCAGTAATTTCCACCACCAGAGGCTCCGGTGCAGTAATTTCGATCGTCGGTGCACCAGCCGGTGGGGCCTCCGTGGAAGCCACGCTGCTTTTCTGCTGCTGGCTTCCGAGATCCAATGGATGATCTTCATGCTGCGCCCGAGCTGCATCTCTTTCGGCTACTAGTGCACTCATGGTTTTCTTCATCACATTCATTTCCGATGCCAACCGCGCGACAACATCTGCTTCCCGATCCATCTTTCTCTTACGGCTTCTGTAACCGTACGGGTCATCGTTACGGGGAACCCTATTTTCCACGGAATGTGCCCCATGCCTCGTACACGTCCTCCGTGTTCGGAATTCCCGAGGGCTTTTGTCGGCGCGTCGTTCTCTCCGTTGAACTTGATCTTCCCCTCTTGAGCATCCCTCATTGCCTCAATAAGCTTTTGGGTGGGTTTAATTATTTTGCCCCGGTAAACACACTCCCCTGTCTCCGGGTTCAGCGATCCCCCATGCCCGTACCACCAGCTTTTGGCCCTTGGGTCCCATCCCCCCGTACCTAGACGGATTCCTCGCGCCCTCAGCTCGTTCTCCATCTTCTCCCACCTAGTCTCCCAAAGGCGATACCCTCCTGGCCCCATAATATGATTGTACTCCTTCTTAGCCGCATTTTCCTTATTTTTTTCGATATTTCAAGGAACTGCTCCGATTTCTTTTGCTTCACAAATTCTGGCCAATCATGTTTCAGTTTCTCACAATGTTAATGAAATCGGTAATCGTTAACTGCTCGGCCGGCTTGGGAGTAGAGATTAATCGGAATTCGGACGATTAACTGATTTAATCGGTCGGCTATTAATCGGTGCAACCTACACAAATTAGCACTTAAAACAATTTATATAAGAAAAATAATAGTATATGAGCCTCTATATGTCTCTCCCTATTTCTCTAAAGCCTACAATCCTAGAAAAGCGTGTACGCTTCTCCTCCATGACCTAATCTTTAAGGTCAGGAGCGAATCAGGATCCACTAGCCGAAGCCGCGTTCCTTCCTTCCACTTCTTCTCCTATCACCTCTGAAGTTTATATTCTGCCACCACCTACCTAGGGTATGACCCCTCTTACACCTTAACCACCTAACCTATTGAAGGCGTCCTCCAGTTCGTGGACGAGCTCCTCATGGTGATCGAGCTCCTGTATCTGAGGTCTGGGAAACTATGAGTAACTGGTTTGGTAGGGCAAGAAACTATTTCGCAACAGTGAAAATGAAGCTGCTGGAGGCTGCAATCAAGCGGGAGCTGTGCAAAATCTACTTTATTGGCGAGGGGTAGCGCCTATATTAGCGATGTGCATTGAAAATATTGTAACTTTTTTGACCAATTGTGGTAGTTAATCGGGAAAATACCTAGTAATCGGACTTTCAGACTGATTAATCGGGCTAAAGGATTAACACAAGAGATTAATGGTAATCGACATGGTCAAGCCCCTAGTAGCGATTAATCGGCCTAGTAATCGTTGAATCGGCCTAGTTTTTGAACAGTGGTTTCTCATATTGTCCTTTGAAATCCGGAGTCTTGTTCTCCTTGACAAAGTCATGGGCTAGATTTTGCTTGAATTTTCGGAATGCCGCGGACATCTTATGAAGAGCGAACTGTTTGACTAGCCTCCTCCTCTCCTTGTTTTCCTCAATCTTGTTACCCTCCTCATCGAATTTGTTGTATTCCGGAGGTAGAACGAAATGTTCCATAAGCTTCTTGAAGCAATCTTTTTTTGTTCTCTCATCGACAAAAGTGAAACCAACTCGTGCCTTCTTTGGCTCATTCCACTCATGGACGGTGATCGAGACGTTGTCTTTAACAATGGCTCCGCATTGGTTGACAAACTTGGTGGCGTTCTTGCGGGGCTCCAGCGGCCTGCCGGTTGCACTGTCGACAACCTCGATGGTGCATGTTTCTCCTTGTTTAATCGTCTTGGTTGCGCCACGCATTGACGACGTACTCGATTGTTTCGACGATCCGGCCGAGGGCTAAAATAAGAAAGAGAGTCGCGCGCGTTAGTACACACATATTTATTCAAATCAGTTAGTTTGTATCACCGGAGGCTCAATGTATATATATACCTCGGCGCCGGAGGTGGTTGCTACTTCCAATTGAAGATCGTCGTTTATCGACGTTTCTTCGGCATCATCTTGCTGACGGCGCCCTTCATCTTCACCGTCAAGGTTCAGATAAGAAGAGATATCATCTTCTTCTTGTCCGGTTGGCACATATACAATATCGCCGTTTATGATGCCGAACATATGGTCTTCAGCGTCCGGATCATAGTTGTCCATAATCGCGTCAGCTCTATCGTCCGCCATATGTCAGTCCTGAAAACATGTAGTAAAAACAAATTAATTGTGTATATGCATTATCACATCTCTTCTACATATAAAGAGAGAGGGCGACGAGGGAGGCGAGAGGGGGGACGCAGTGACCGCGTGACCGAGAGACCGGTGGCGGTGGCGAAAGGGGGGACGCAGTGACCGCGTGACCGAGAGACCGGTGGCGGTGGCGAAAGGGGGGACGCAGTGACCGCGTGACCGAGAGACCGGTGGCGGTGCGGGAGGCGCGTGACCGAGAGACCGGTGGCGGTGACCGAGAAATTTGTTAAGTCCAAATTTTGTTAAGTAAAATTTTTCTTAAGTCAAAATTTTGTTAAGTAAAATTTTTGTTAAGTTAAATTTTTGTTATGTCAAAATTTTGTTAAGTCAAGATTTTGTTAAGTATACAAAATTTTGTTAGTATACAAAATTTTAGTTACAAATTTTTGTTAAGTATACAAAATTTTAGTTACAAATTATCAAGTTTTACTTTTTTTTGTTAATTTACCGTTTTTGTTAAACTAATTAACTAGTTAAAATTAAAAAGAACAAAAAAACACAAAAAAAGAAAAAAATCCGGCCCGGCCCTCTCTCCTTAATTTCTGGCGCGCGCGCGGCGTTGGCGGCGTCTGGCGCGTGCGGGCGGCGGCGGCGGCGCGTGCGGAGGCGCGTGCGGGAGGCGCGTAGGGCGGCGTCTGGCGGCGGCGGGGAAGAACACGGCGCCGGCGCGGCCGCGCGCGCGACAGAACGGTACGGGCGCGGGGCGGCGACATACGGGAGGAGATGGCGCGCGACGAGAGGGCGGTGGCGATGGCGTCTGCGGCGACGGCGAGGCGCGGCAGCCTGACGGCGGTCGAGGCGACGGGGTTCGCGTGGAGAAGCAGACGATCGATGCGGAGAAGACGATGTGGAGGCAACGGTTCGCGCGGAGTATTTATAGCCCCCCCCCCCCCTTTAGTCGCGGTTGGGGAGGCGACCCGCGACTAAAGGGCACCCTTTAGTCGCGGTTGGCCAGACCAACCGCGACTAAAGGCTTTTTTCGCCGGGTTTTTCTTTCCCGCCCGCACAGACCTTTAGTCGCAGTTGGCGAGGCCAACCGCGACTAAAGGTATTTTTCAAATTACTTTTTGTTTTTCAAAATGTTAAAAATACAGAAAAATAAAACAAATTCATTTCAAAATATTAAAATACAAATAATATATCAAAAAATTCAGAAAAATAAAACTAATTCAGTTCAAAATGTAAAAAATACTAATAATATATCAAAAAATTCCAAAAAATAAAACTAATTCATTTCAAAATCATAAAATACAAATAATATATCAAAAAAATCAGAAAAATAAAACTAATTCAATTCAAAATGTTAAAAATACAAATAATATATCAATAAATTCAGAAAAATAAAACTAATTCATTTCAAAATCTGAAAAATACAAATAATATATCAAAAAGTAAAGAAAAATAAAACTAATTCAATTCAAAATGTTTAAAATACATATAATATATCAATAAATTCAGAAAAATAAAACTAATTCAATTCAAAATGTTAAAAATACAAATAATATATCAAAAATTTCAGAAAAATAAAACTAACTCAATTCAAAATGTTAAAAATACAAATATTATATCAATAAATTCAGAAAAATAAAACTAATTCATTTAAAAATCTTAAAAATTCAAATAATATATCAAAAAATTCAGAAAAATAAAACTAATTCAATTCAAAATGTTAAAAATACCCAAACATTTAGTCTTCCCGCCAGTTTTTCCCGCTAGCTTTAGTCACGGTTGCACCCTCCAGCCGGGACTAAAGCTTACCCAAACATCCTTATCCCACCCGCCACTTTCTTCCCGCCTCCTGTCTTTTTCCCGTGCGACGTGTAGCCACCGCTTCCACGTGCCTCGCTCCGCCGACGCCGGCGTGCGACGTGTGTAGCCGTTGCTTACACGTGCCATGCCCCGCGTGCGCTATATAGAGCAACGAGTGCGGGCGCAACCACACGTCGCCACCGCCTCCGCTCATTCATCTCCGGGATGCCTCCACATCGTCGAGGGGCGTCCGGTTTCCGTGGCGTTCGAGTGCGTCCGAGCGGTAGGTTCACCGCCGAGATGCGCGCCGGTGGCTTCCGCCTCACCCTCGGCACGTACAACACGCCGGAGCTGGCGGCGCGCGCTTACGACGCGGCGGCGTGGCGCTTTCGGCTGCCGTGGCGCGACATGAACTTCCCGGATGTTGAATCGCTAGAGGAGGCGGAGTTCCTCGCGCCACCGCCGTGCCTCGTCGACGACGAGGACCGTCGCCGGCACCGCCAGTTGCAGCGCAGGATCGCCATCGCCGAGAGCGACGAGCAGTTACCAGTGGAGGGCGCAGTTCCCCAACGATGTCGACAACACCGACGCGTTCTTTGCTAACCTTAGGGCACAACGCAGGTCCAACAGGCGCCACCGTCGGGCCGTCGCCGCCTTCGAGCTCGAGAACCGGAATACAACTTGGACCGAAAACGACCCTCGGTGGGATGACATTTGGACGGAGACAACCTCCGACGACGAGTAGAGACTAGACTAGTAATTTATCTATTTTATTGTAATTTCAATAAAGTCGTTTTCGGTTCTATTAGTTTAAATTTAGTTTATAAAGTTGTTGTCGGTTGTTTTTGTTCAATAAAGTGGTTCCGTCTTTCCGGCGCGGATACATGGCCAGATTCGAAGGAGGAGGCTCTGTCTTTCCGGCGCCGGCCCCCTCTTTCCGCCTCTGTCTTTCCGTCGGCCCCTCTTCCCGCCTCTGTCTTTCAGCCGGGCCCCCTCTTCCCGCCTCTGTCTTTCCGCCGACCCGCTCTTCCCGCCTCTTTCTTCCCGCCAATTTCTTCCCGCCTCCTGTCTTCCCGCCTCTTTCTTCCCGCCACTTTCTTCCCGCCTCTGTCTTTCCGCCGACCCGCTCTTCTCGCCTCTTTCTTCCCGCCAATTTCTTCCCGCCTCATGTCTTCCCGCCTCTTTCTTCCCGTCACTTTCTTCCCGCCTCCTGTCTTCCCGCTCCCATTTTTCCCGCCATTTGTCACTACATATATGTAGCCCGGCTTGGCCAGCATTATCACATCTCTACAATCTCTCATCACTCTCTCATGGCTTCCACCGCACCCACTCTAACCTACCAGCAGGTGGAGGAGCTTTGCGCCTCGAACTACCCTTGCCCACCGGGCTACCGCGTCCCCGCTGGCTGGAGCCTAAGCGCCGACGGCGTGCCGGTCCCTCCCCTCCCTCAGGGTACTGCGCGCCAGGCGGCCATCACGAACCACTACTATCTCGACCTCACGCCGGAGCAGCGGATGAATCCCCGCTGGCATCCCGATAACCAGCATACTTGGGACGCCTTCTTCATCAATCGGCGTGAGAGGGCGCTCGCTGAGTATGAGGAGGACGGTCCGCCTCCTGGGAACTTCCACGAGGCCGGCCGTCGGCTATGGTGGTACGGCCGGACTCTGCAGAGCGTCATGGACTACATCATGGCCGGCGATATCCCCCGCCTGCGCTACCCTCAGTTCGAGCCACGAGCGCCGCCCGACGACAGCGACGACAGCAGCGACGACGACAGCGGCAACTTAGAAGGCGACGACTGATACGTCTCCGACGTATCGATAATTTCTTATGTTCCATGCCACATTATTGATGATATCTACATGTTTTATGCATACTTTATGTCATTATTATGCGTTTTCTGGAACTAACCTATTGACGAGATGCCGAAGGGCCGCTTCTCGTTTTCCGTTGTTTTTTGTTCCGTAAATCCTAGTAAGGAAATATTCTCGGAATCGGACGAAATCAAGGCCCAACGATCCTATTTTTCCACGAAGCTTCCGTAACACCCGAGAGTCGCCGCAGGGGGCCACTGGGCCCCCAGATGACAGGGCGGCGCGGCCTAGGGGTGGCCCGCGCCCCCCTAGTGTGTCACCGCCTCGTCGCCTCTCCGACTCCGCCTCTTCGCCTATAAAAAGGTCCCTGACCTAAAACACGATACGGGAAAAGCCACGGTACGAGAAACCTTCCAGAGCCGCCGCCATCGCGAAGCCAAGATCTGGGGGACAGGAGTCTCTGTTCCGGTACGCCGCCGGACGGGAAGTGCCCCCGTAAGGCTCCTCCATCGACACCACCGCCATCTTCATCAACGCTGTTGTCTCCCATGAGGAGGGAGTAGTTCTCCATCGAGGCTCGGGGCTGTACCGGTAGCGATGTGGTTAATCTCTCTCCTATGTACTTCAATACAATAATCTCATGAGCTGCCTTACATGATTGAGATTCATATGATGATGCTTGTAATCTAGATGTCATTATGCTAGTCAAGTGGGTTTTACTTATGTGATCTCCGGAGACTCCTTGTCCCACGTGTGTAAAGGTGACGAGTGTGTGCACCGTGTGGGTCTCTTAGGCTATATTTCACAGAATACTTATTCACTGTTATGAATGGCATAGTGAAGTGCTTATTTATATCTCTTTATGATTCCAATGTGTTTTGTATCACAACTTATCTGTGTGCTACTCTAGTGATGTTATTAAAGTAGTTTATTCCTCCTGCACGGTGTAATGGTGACAGTGTGTGCATCCGTGTAGTACTTGGCGTGGGCTATGATTGTGATCTCTTGTAGATTATGAAGTTAACTATTGCTATGATGGTATTTATGTGATCTATGCCTCCTTTCGTAGTGTGAAGGTGACAGTGTGCATGCTATGTTAGTACTTGGTTTGGTTATGTTGATCTGTCATGCACTCTAAGGTTATTTAAATATGAACATTGAATATTGTGGAGCTTGTTAACTCCGGCATTGAGGGTTCGTGTAATCCTACACAGTTAGTGGTGTTCATCATCCAACAAGAGAGTATAGAGTATAGCATCTATTTATTTATTCTGTTATGTGATCAAAGTTGAGAGTGTCCACTAGTGAAAGTATGATCCCTAGGCCTTGTTCCTAAATACTGCTACCGCTGCTTGTTTACTGTTTTACTGCATCTATAATTCCTGCAATATTACCACCATCAACTGCACGCCAGCAAGCACTTTTCTGGTGCCGTTGCTACTGCTTATATTTATTCATACCACCTGTATTTCACTATCTCTTCGCCGAACTAGTGCACTGATGTCTACGGGTGCTTCTATTCTTGTAGACAGTGTTGGGCCTCCAAGAGCAGAGGTTTGTAGAACAGCAGCAAGTTTCCCTTAAATTGATCACCCAAGGTTTATCGAACTCAGGGAGGAAGAGGTCAAAGATATCCCTCTCATGCAACCCTGCAACCACAAAGCAAGAAGTCTCTTGTGTCCCCAACACACCTAAGAGGTGCACTAGTTCGGTGAAGAGATAGTGAAATACGGGTAGTATGAATAAGCAGTAGCAACGGCACTGGAAAAGTGCTTTGCCTAGGACAAGAAACAAGCAAGTAGTAACGCAAGCAGTGGTAACGCAAAGAAACAGTAGAAAAAAATTCGATGCTTGGAAGCAAGGCCCGTGGATCCTGCTTTCACTAGTGGACACTCTCAACAATGATCACATAATAGGACTACTCTACACTCTTTTG